>NW_026705811.1:300000-425499 GCF_029867415.1 Vicia villosa | reverse complement strand
TACCTAAAGTTTGTGATGTTTACATAGAAAAACATTTTCATAACACGCATCTATCTATCCTGTCCATCACTCAACACCATCTGAATTTCAAATCAAATAGTAGTAACAATAATATCCAAACCCACTAATTTTTGGAGTTTTATGTAAGTGGCTTATTTGGTACAAGGGTACTTTCCAAGTTCGACGTGTGCGTGCATTTTTTTTTTTTTTTATATTTTTAATTTAATAGTCAACTTCAACTTCATGCATTACAAATAAATAATGTTGTGGACTTGTGGTGTGTAAAAGACCAAATGGTCTTATTCACCAGACATTTTTGAGGGGCCTTTGAAAATATCAATTGTCTTTGCTTTTGGTTGATTATGATTACGATTAGATTCATGTTTTCTATAGTGCTACGCCTATTTTTTCACTCGTATTACATTTTACTTTCATCAAATTTAAATATTAACACCAGTAATTTTTTTAAAATAATATTTTTTAAACGTTCAAAGTTGTCTTCTATTTTTGCTTTTGTTTGAACTTCTATTTTTATTTTTGGGTTATAAAGTTATAAAAATTTGGATGAAGCTTCGTGCTGGGTGATTTCTAAGTTTGGATTGTATATTTATCAACTTAATTGTTATGGGCTCAAGCCCATATTATATTATAGTTAAAAAAAACTCTTTAAAAAACTCTTTCCACCCCTCTTCCTCTTGCATTTGCTTGTAATTCCTTTTGAGAATTTCTTTATTGACCCCTCTATGGGGAAAATCTCCCGCGAAAATTTCAAAATATTCCTGCTTCGAAGATGCATCTCCAAGTAAATTTTTTTAGATTTTCCCAGATTTCGGAGATGCATCTCCGAGAAAAACCCAAAAATTAGAAGTTTGATTAATTCGGAGATGCATCACTGAAAAAATTCCCAAAACCGGAAGGGTTTGATAAGGTTTCTAATACTCAAAATGAAAGACATAAAGTGATGATTCAATACAGTTTAGATGAAAAATATGATGTATGGTGTTTGAGAGTTCACAAAAAACCTAATTTTAATTTTAATCAAAATTGTATCCTTATAAAGAGAGACTTGAAACCCAGTGATTTTTGTGAAATATTCCTTTAAATTTTGTATTTTTGCATAGTATAAGAGACATGGAACCACAAATAGAAATTAGGAGCACTAGTCTTTACACCATAAAGGTGAAAAGTGTTGGGAAAATAACGAGAAAAAAGAGGAACACAATCACAATACAAGAGATTAACGTGAAAATTTTAAAATTAGAGAAAAAACCATGGCCGTTGTCAATAGACAACAAGAGAATAATACTACGTGAAAATTATTATAACACACAACATACCCTCAAATATCCCAGGCCCCGGTATACCCACACCCTCCAAAATAAATATTTAACTGCATCTCACAACACTCTAATACCAGAGCATAAGAAAACAAAGAAAGTCAAATACAAGCTTAAAATGCTTTTGACGGGTGCATTTTGTAAAGAAAAACTTGAATCCTATATATAGCCTTGGACTCCCTCTTTCTTCATAAAACTAAGTGATGTGAGACTTCTTCAACATATATATTTTCAACCAAACCCAATAATCTTCACCTTGATTAAAAATAATATATTAACTTTCATTAATTGTCTTCACTGACAATCATACTCCACCATAAAAAGTATAGTCCCTTGAAGATACATCACTCCAAGAATTTTCATATTGTCTTCACTGACAACCATAATTTTAAAAACTATCATACTCTTTCATGAAGAATATATTTCACTTGAAGATAAACCACTTCAAGAATTTCACTTGTCATCACCGACAATAATATATTTTATCATGAAAAATAAATTTCACTTGAAGTTAAACCACTCCAAGAATTTTCACATGCCAAAAACCAGGTTGAAAATTTATGTTATAACTTTCTTGTTCGCAAAAGCTCTTCAACCAATGACACAATCTTGCACCTTGTGTAATCTTGATTGTAGCGACACATCTTTGACTTGAATTTTTCACAAGTCAAAAATAATTCTTCCATCAATTTTCTCTAATCCAAACTGCACAGCGGAACTTGTGACTGCAACTCAACAACTCTTTCACAACACTACCCTTCTTTTTTGATGTGGAAGATCAGACAAAGCTGTAACCACAAAGGATACTAAGAACACTTATCCCCAGATCTGATACTAGTTGTTGGTAAAATAACAAACATAGAGAAAAAAGAGGAACACAATCACAACACAAGAGATTAACGTGGAAACTCTAAAACCGGAGAAAAAACCACGGCCGTTATCAATAGACAATTAAAGAATAACACTATATAAAAATTGTTACAACACATAATATACCCTCAAATACCTCATACCCCCAGTACACTATGTGAAAATTGTTTCCATGGTGTGTTTTTCAACAATAATAAGAGTTTGTTGTATCTATTTAGACTAAAGGATTTGGACTCCAGACAACAAAAATGGACGGAATTCTAAATTGACTGATTTGTTTTTGAATTAACATATAAAAATATTAGGCTTGAAATGTAATAACAAATAATCTATTAGAGCAAATTAGTAAAGATCTAGAAAATAATCAATACCTGAAAAAAAGAAAAGAAAAGAGAGCATACTTCTCAAATTAGAATCAATCATTCTTCTCAAAATGATTGATTGTGTTAGTCTGCACATTTCATTACGATGAACATGGAATATCTATTGAAAAATATATGATTGTACGTCAAAAGCAATATGTACCGATATTTTAATTTTCCAAAACATTAGCATTTTTCATCCAATCTTCCTGCATGTATAGCACCCATTTTGTAAAACCTAGAGCACCTTATTAATTAAAGTCCTAAGTCTCTTAAGGATTTTTTTTAGCCAAAACTAAGGGTAATTATGTAATTTGATACATATATGTTTATTTATTTTATTTTATTAATTCACCTCTTAATTAATTATTAATAATAATAATGTTAAATTAAAATTAATAATAATAAAATTTATTAATACACTATCTTCACTAACTCATTTCTCATACAATAATTTAACATATTAATTAATTAATATAATTAAATTATCTCCACTAACTCATTTTTTTTTTGGAATAAAGATAATACTATTTTTATTGCCAAAAACAGTGAATTACAACCGATCCGAAGATCCAGGTGATGCATTATGCATCCACAAAACTAAACATGCCCATTAAAGAGAGATACTCATAGTTTCAACATTTACATGACTCCTAATAGACTTTTGGAAACTACCTCTAATAAGAACATCATGAACTATTGCCTTCCAAATATAAGGATCCACGAGTCTGGCTAAAAATTACACCATTGCGATGTCGCCAAATACCATACACACACTCTGCAATTGCAATCTTTAGCAAGTCTCTATGCCACCCTTTCTTTCTAGTTTCACTGTTAAGCCAAATCTTCTCTTGTGACCAACCTCTGGGGTTCCTGTTGTACCCAATATGGTGGAGAACTGAGCGCCAAATTAGGTTAGTTGTTTGACATTCAAAGAATAGGTGATGAAGAGTCTCCATGTCCCTGCAAAAAATACAGCCAGCATCAACATTGCTTCCATGCTTCAACAATCTATCCTTGATACTTAATCGATCCAGTAGGCTCAACCACAAAATAAACTTGGCCAGAGGTTTAGCAAAATTTCGATGCAACACATACTTCCAAGTAACATGCTCTCTATTTCCACGAAGATCATTATAAATCTCAACTGTGTTGTATTTGCCATTGGTCAGAGCAGATCCCCAAGTATTGGTTCCCTTAATTCTGTCCCTGCACTTGAACACACTAGCCAGAATCCAAGAGCAGTTTTTACTTTGCCAATCCATTGCATTTTGCTGTTTTAAGTAGTATGCATTGACCCATTTAACCCATAACTTGTCTGCCTTAGCTTGGATATTTTAGAAAAGCTTTCCCATAATGGCCATATTCCACTCCTTCAAGGAAGTGATACTCAGATTCTCATACAATAATTTAACATATTAATTAATTAATATAACTAAATTGAAACTCTTTATTTTAAATTGAAACTAATAATAATAAATAAACATAAAGCATTAATTCAGATTCATTTCTTAAGGAATACGGTTACCACCATTATTAACAAGCATAATAAAAGTGTTAAATCATAATTAATAATAATAAAATTTATTCATCCACTCTCACCGCTAACACATTTCTCACACAATTGTTTCACATATTAATCAATAAGATTAACAAAAATTAATAATAAAATTAATAAATTTCCAAATAATTAATAAAATAATATAAAAATAAAAAGGAGTAACCCCACTAACCCATTAACTCCTATTACTAAATAAATTATAGATTAAAATAGAATAACCTCTCTAATCCATCATCTCATAAAACCCTAATTCATATTTATAGTCACTTCTGTTTTTTTTCCAAAGATTTCTCTTTTCACTTCTTCATATTAATTAATTTTCTTTTATACTTATAGCAACTTCTATTTTTCTTTCTTCTTTTCACTCCTTCATATTAACTCTCTTTATACAAGAGCCTTTGTTTTTTGTTCATTCTTAATTTTGTTGAATTAAATCTTTTTATACAAGGAGTCCTTTAAGTTTATTAATGTTTGTTAATTTTTTTCGCAGATACAAATTTTGAAGAATCAGGAAATAAATTTTTTTAGAACTTTTTTCAAATTAGTTTCTCCTTTCACTTTCCCATATTAATTCTCTTTATACAACAACCCTCATTTTTATGTTCTTCTAACTTTATTAATGTTTGTTAATTTTGTCGATTTTTTTCCAGTTACAAGCATTACAAAATATATTTTTTGGAAAACATTATTGAAAAAGTTGAATTACGAAAGATTGAGGGTGAGAAAATGAATGTTATAATCTTATTTTTAAATTTTTTTATTATTCAATATTGTAGTATCTTACATTTTTTTAATTTATTGACGTTTGTTAATTTTTGATTATTTGTTTGTAGATATAAAATTTGAAGTTCTTCTAATTTTATTAATGTGTGTTCATTCTTAATTTTGTTGAAGAAGTTGAATGGTAGGATGGAGAATTAGAAGATGGATTTTATCTACCTTTATTAATTTTTAATTATTATTTTCTTAGATATAAATGTTGAATTATTATGAAATATATATATATTTTTTTTGTAAATTTTTTGTTGAAGAAATTGGATTGTGGAAGATGCAGAATTATAACATTATTTTTTAATTTTAATTTTATTATTCAATGTTATAATATGTTATGTTATTCTTAATTTATTGATGTTTTTGTTAATTCTTGATTTTTTGTAGGTATTGATTTTGAACTTCTTTTTATTTTATTGATATTTATTAATTTAAAGTTATTATATTAATTGTTTTTTATTCTTTTTTATTTTTATTTATTATTTATGTTTTTTTTTCATTGATTTACTTTTTTTTTTCTCGTTAATCATGGTTTATCTAATTCTTATTTATTTATAATTTTGATTTCTATTAGTTATGTAATATAAGATTAGTTTATTTGTAAAGATAGATTAGTATATGGCTTTTTGTTAATATATATTTATCATTTTTTTTATATTAAAAATATATTATTTATTTTTTAATTAAATTCAAACTATTACATTGTTAATATTTTTATAAAAAATACAATCATTATGAAATATTTAAATAATTTTTAAATAAATAATTTTTAATATTTATTTAATATAATTTATCCTGCATTGCATGGGTAGACCGGCTAGTTGAGCTATATAGTTTTTTCGTTTTTCCAATTCTTATAAAAATGAAATATTTAAAATATCATAAATAATTTCATGAACAAGATCTCAAATTAAATATTCTTTTTTTTTTTTTAATGAAACCTTGTATATTAAAAAGGAAACATTACAAAAAGGATGGGTTTGACAAAAAACCCATCAAGAGGCGAACCTATAGTTAGGCATTCCTAGCCTATTACGAACAAATTCCTTCCTCATGCCCAAAGGAATGGAATCAAAAAAATTGAGGGAACTAACATTGAGACCTAAGTTTGCTAAATAATCAGCACAAGAGTTGCCCTCCCTATAAATATGAGAGATATAAATCTGCCTAGAAACAAAAAAATTTATACAAGAGAACCAAGCAACTTTCACTTGCCAAGGGACCAAAGCCGGATTGGTGAAAGCCTGAACAACAAGAGCTGAATCTGTTTCAATCCACAGACTATGCCAGCCTCTCTCCATCGCAATTTCCATAGCTCGAACAACAGCAACAAACTCGGCTAGAAAGGAGGACCTCCAAGGAACCGTGTCAGCAAAAGCCAAAAGAAAATTACCTCTATGATCTCTAAAAAGACCTCCACACGCTGCAGGAAGTCCATTGTGATTGTATGCACCGTCACAGTTACATGGATCAACCATCTAAAATCACATGTAACCTTAATTTCCCTTTAAAATTAGGAGCCTATAATCTCATTTCTATTTTTTTTAAACAAAAGGAAGATATTATAAATCGAAAAAGAGAATTACAAGGATCACAAGGGGGGGGACCAAACCAAAAAACCCCTTAGATACAAACTCTGCCTAGGGGTACCCAACTTGTCAAGCAAGTAATCCCTTTGAATATCTTCATGAACATAACTAAATAACTTAAAAGATTTATAAAACAAACCAAGATTAGCCAAGGAATCAACACAAAAATTGGCTTCTCTATATATGTGTTATCGAAAAATTGATGTTTATCGTGTAATTCCAACACACCAGCCAACGAGTTCGAAGCTTCCAAGGCACAAGCAAGCAATTCTTAAACGCATTCACAACTAGCAGACAATCAGTCTCAATCCAAAGGTTACAAATTTGTCTTTTTTTAGCCTCTTCAATGGCCATAATAGCAGCCATAAGCTCAGCAAAATCAGGACTACCATGTGAATGCTCCCCCTAAATTTGATAGCTTCCCCTTGATCAAAGCTCTCCCTTGATTTAGAGAGAATTTTACTTCTTTGTGGCTGCAAAGGTTAGAGACAAGCAAGCATACACATACACACAAATATCTTCTCCCCCTTTGTCATTATTAAAAAGGATGGGAAAAAGATAAATTATTGAAAATAAAATATGAACACAATTAATTCTTTACCTATGAGTTTTACCTCATGAGTGACTTCATCAAACATTCATCTTTGGTGAATATTATTTTGAAGCTTTTGTCACAAAGTTGACTTTTGTTTAGAAGATTTTGCTTTAGTCTTTCAACTTAAAGTACATCTTCAATTGATATGAAAATTAGTGCTCCAACTTTGTCAATGCCAAGAATTCTTCCTTTAAGGTATTCTCCATATGTGAAATCGCCCTTGGACTTTATAACTAGATTTGAAAGTTAGTTTAAGTCTCCCATCAAATGCTTAGAACCACCACTTATCAAAACATCATAGATTTAAAGTGGTCCAGAAGCAAACCTACAAAACAAATCAAGTTTGATTTGGTACCCAATGTGCTTTGGGTCCATCATAGTTAGTTCCCTTTTTAACCCACACATAATGTCCACTTGCCACACTAAAGTTTCTAACATAGCAAGCATTAGGTGTATGGCCAACAATACCACAATAAAAACAAGTAGGAACAAAGTTACTTTTATATCTAGGAACATATGGTTTCTTTTTAGGAAACCTTTTAGGATGATGATGAACCTTTTGTGCTTTATCCAATTTGTTGAATTGTTCACTTGCCTTCACAAAAATAGTTTTACTAGTACTTGGTTTGTTAGACTTTGCATATCCAAGACCACTTTTATCATTAGGGAATCTTTGTTGCCTAAGGACACCTTCCAACCCAATTTTTCCTTTTTCATACCTTTCAAGTACTCTCTTTAATTGAACAATTTGAAAAGAAAGTGATTCACATTTATTACATGTATATTTTTGTTCATCATATTGTTTCTTTTCAACATCAAAATCTTTCTGCATGATATCCATTTTCTCTTCAAGAGTTTTGATTTGTTTCTTTTGAGTTGATACGGTTTTATACAAGATTTTGCATTCATTCAATAATTCATTTATAGCACTTTGAACATCATTATCAAAAAGGGAAAATTCATTACTAACCTCATTGTCTTCATCATCAGAATGGTGTGTTGCCACCAATGCAAGATTCACATGTTCTTCATCTGAAGATGAACTTATTTCATTGTCATCCCATGCTACATATGCTTTCTTTGATTTTTTATCCTTATTTTTCTTGAAGTATTTGTTCTTCTTTTCAAGTTTAGGGCATTCACTTTTGACATGTCCTCTTTCTCCACATTCAAAGCATTTAATCTTCCTTGTTACGGTTTTATACAAGATTTTGCATTCATTCAATAATTCATTTATAGCACTTTGAACATCATTATCAAAAAGGGAAAATTCATTACTAACCTCATTGTCTTCATCATCAGAATGGTGTGTTGCCACCAATGCAAGATTCACATGTTCTTCATCTGAAGATGAACTTATTTCATTGTCATCCCATGCTACATATGCTTTCTTTGATTTTTTATCCTTATTTTTCTTGAAGTATTTGTTCTTCTTTTCAAGTTTAGGGCATTCACTTTTGACATGTCCTCTTTCTCCACATTCAAAGCATTTAATCTTCCTTGTTGGTGCTTCCTCTTTAATGATCTCCTTTTTCCTTTCTTTTCTTAGAAATTTTTCAAACTTTTTTATAAACTCATTATCTTCCTCACTAGTGGATTCATCCTCTTGATTGCTATCATGATGCTTGACTCTTGTCTTCAAGGCAATATCTTTTGAATCTTTTATTTGAATTTCATGCGTTTCAAGTCTTCCGAGTTCTGTTTCATATTCTTGAAGTTTACCGAACAAGGTTGCATAAGTCATCTTTGATAGATTCTTTTTCTCAGATATCGCCGTTACTTTCGGTTGCCATTCTCTTGTTAAAGATCTAAGCACCTTTAGATTTAGTTCTTCGGTAGTGAGGGTCTTACCAAGTGCCTTCAAGTGATTTGTCAAATGAACGAATCGTTTTTGCAATTCGAGAATAGTTTCTCTGGGCTTCATTCTAAACAGTTCGTATTCTTGACTTAAGGTATTCAGTCTTGATCTTTTAACTTCGGTGGTACCTTCATGAGTTTCTACAAGAGTATCCCATATTTCCTTTGCTATTGTACATGCCGATACTCGGAAAAATTCATCCATACTAAGAGCACCTTGAAGAAGATTGATGGCCTTTTTGTAAGCAAGAACCTTCTTTCTATCATCATCATTCCATGAAACTTTAAGCTTTGTTGATTCAACACCATCGACAACAGTTGTAGGAACAAAGGGACCATTTTGGACTGCTTCCCATACTTCTTCTCCTTGTGCTTCTAAGTGAGCCTTCATTCGGATTTTCCAAAAGTCAAAGTATTCACCACAAAATAATGGAGGCTTGTTGTTACTACCACCATCTCTAAAAACTGGATTTTGATTTGCGGAAGCCATTCTGGATCTTTAGGAACAAGTTACCTATAACCTGCTCTGATACCAATTGTAAGTTTAAGAGTGCGCCTAAGAGGGGGGGGGGGGGTGAATTAGGATTTTGAAGATTTATCCGGTTTTAGAATACTTGTACTTATTTTTGGTTAAGTGTTTGAAGGTTTTTGCATGGTTCTTTTCTTTTCTTGGTAATAGTGATGAAAGCGGTAAAATGCGGAAAAGTAAAGAACACAATGATGTATACTGGTTCCCCTCACAATCCGAGAGTACTCCAGTCCCCTTTCAACATGAAAGAGATTTTACTATTGTTAGATCTTTGTACAAGCCTATACTAAGACTCCTCCTACAATCTTCTAACAAAACCACCAAGAACAATCCTCTTGGATTTTCACTAAGTACATTAAGAGAACAATCCTCCCTTAATGACTTTCTTGCTTCCAACAATCCTGGACAACAAGAACAACCAACCAAGTAGAACAAGAAAACAATCCTTTCCTTTCTACTAACTTGTTTCCAACAATCCTGGACAGCAAGAATTTACAAAACAAATCTGGAAAATATTTGAGTGATAAAGTTGATGAACATATATCAATCTATAAGATTGATCTTCTCTTTCAAGCAAGACAATTTACAATGATATAATAGTGCTCAAGTGTTTATGTATTAATGAGAAACTTTTCTAACAATGTGTAGAAAAAGTTTCAGTGAAAGTTCAAGTATGAAACACTTGTATGAAAATATATGATGAAAATATATGATCAAAAAGGTGGTAAATTAATAAAGGACATTACACTTCATATTTCAAAGGTTGTCATCATCAAAAAGGGGGAGAATGTGAAGGCGAGCTTCTACAACACTATGTTTTGATGAAGACAACTATCATAAGTATGCATCAATAAAGGATGAGCAAAAAGATCAAATAAGCTATGGATAAAGATTGCAACCTTCATGAAGTTTAGCTTTGGTTGATTGATCTTCAAGTCATAATGGTACAAGTTAAATACTTTTACATTGGTATTCCTTAGTGCTCAAAAATCATATAAACTTTCATAAATATGCATGTCCAAACTTATATATGCATGACATAAGTTTCCATATACCAAAAACATGCATTTTTACTTCTTATGCTGAGGTAACCGGTTACCCTGGTTTCAGTAACCGGTTACCCTGGTTTCAGTAACCGGTTACTGAAACTTTTCCCACTGTTTTTTGTATGGGTAACCGATTACCCTTGTTTCAGCAATCGGTTACTGAGTTGAAAAATTCAAAAATATGAACGTTGGGAGTGGGTAACCGATTACCCTGCTTTTGGTAACCGATTACCTGCTGAAACATTGCCTTGTTTCACTTTACTTTATGTTCAAACGTGAATATCTTTTCAAACCTTAAACATTTCATTGTTTGATCATTTTATACTCTTTCTAAAGGGTGTAAATACCTATATAAATACCATAAACTTCAGATTTAAATCTCACCTCTTTCATTACAATTTACCACCTTTTTGATCATATATTTTCATCATATATTTTCATACAAGTGTTTCATACTTGAACTTTCATTGAAACTTTTTCTACACATTGTTAGAAAAGTTTCTCATTAATACATAAACACTTGAGCACTTTTATATTATTGTAAATTGTCTTGCTTGAAAGAGAAGATCAATCTTATAGATTGATATATGTTCATCAACTTTATCACTCAAATATTTTCCAGATTTGTTTTGTAAATTCTTGCTGTCCAGGATTGATGGAAACAAGTTAGTAGAAAGGAAATGATTGTTTTCTTGTTCTACTTGGTTGGTTGTTCTTGTTGTCCAGGATTGTTGGAAGCAAGAAAGTCATTAAGGGAGGATTGTTCTCTTAATGTACTTAGTGAAAATCCAAGAGGATTGTTCTTGGTGGTTTTGTTAGAAGATTGTAGGAGGAGTCTTAGTATAGGCTTGTACAAAGATCTAACAATAGTAAAATCTCTTTCATGTTGAAAGGGGACTGGAGTACTCTCGGATTGTGAGGGGAACCAGTATACATCATTGTGTTCTTTACTTTTCCGCATTTTACCGCTTTCATCACTATTAACAAGAAAAGAAAAGAACCATGCAAAAACCTTCAAACACTTAACCAAAAATAAGTACAAGTATTTTAAAACCGGATAAATCTTCAAAATCCTAATTCACCCCCCCTCTTAGGCGCACTCTTAAACTTACATACCATTGCCAAGAAACTCACAAAAGCTAAACACATGGTCTGCCCGATAATCCCTGCAAATCACGCCACACGCAGCAACACCATGATGAGATACACCATCAATATTCATTTTTTGCCAACTATTCAACGACGGGGGACCATAGGACCTCAATGGTAGTCAACTAATTTTTAGGGTGGATGGTAACCTCAAATCGCTTAAGCAACATGAAATTCTTGATGTCTGAATTTGAAGCCCTGCAAGTGTTAGTCCCAACAAGTTTAGCAAAGACAGAAACAGTTTTAACACAAGCTTTCTAATTAGCAGACAAGTCTTCAAATCTGCACTTGTTTCTAGCTTTCCAAATCTGATGGAAGATGCAAGCAATGCTAGCCTGAAGCACAACTTTAGATTGCGAACTCCAAGACTGCAATAATAACTTTTTACATTCCTCCATGCACAAGATAGGGATGCATCTCTGAGTAATGCCACAGAACCAATTCCAAATATTTTTAGCAAATGCACAACCAAAAAACAGGTGTAAAGCATTCTCACAGCTAGAAGAACACAGGCTGCATAAGGAGGGAAAGGAAAAACCTCTGATTTTTAAGTTATCATCAGTAGGAAACTTGTTATGGAGGTATCTCCAAATGATCATGGAGTGAGCAGGTGGAATATCATTGTTCCAAGGAAAATCCTTCCAAGCAGCACAAGTCTTAGGCTTAACAACATAGTTGTAAGCTTCTTTAAGAGAGAGAAGGCCAGACTTTGAATTCTTCCAAACAAGGCAGTCCTCGATATCCTCCTCAGGGATAGTGACATTAGAAAGCAAAGATTGAAGAGCAGGAAATGCAAGAAGTATATTAGGCTTTATGGACTAGGCTTTATCAATACACCAATCTTTAACCAAAGATGTCAGAGCAAAATGGAATCTAGGATTTATGTTAAAAGTGCTAACCAAGGCCTCCCCTAACCAATTATCCAACCAAAAGTTCACTCTACTACCACTTCCAACATTCCACATGCAATTCTCCAGAACAGTGCTATAAGCTTCCTTTATCCCATGCCAAAGAGAAGACTTAATAGCATACTTAATGATTCTCCCATTTCTCAAAACCCTAGCTTTCAGCACATTAGACCAAGAGTGGAGATCATTCAGGAAATTCCAGCAAAGATGAATGTTAGTAGCTTTATTGTAATCCTGCAGAGACAAAATGCCCAAACCTCCTTCATTTTGGTGTTTGCAACAAACTTTCCACGCCACAGTGACCAGCTTCTTTTTATCAGAGCTGCCTGCCCAGATAAAGTTCCTCATCCATTTCTCAATCAACTTCAAGATTCTTCCAGGCCAAGATAGCAAGGCAATGCATGATCATACTCAGAACAGAAGCCTTAACTAATTGAACTCTACCAGCCATAGAAAGACACTTGGCTTTCCAATTAGCTAGCTTTATCCTAATTCTGTCAGCAAAAGGCTGAAAATAACAGGCCTTAGGTCTTCCAACAAAGATGAGAACACCTAAATAGATGAAAGGAGGAGTAGCTATGTTAAATCCAATGATGTCAGCCAGATGCTTGTGCCTCTCCATACTCATCCCTCCAGCATAGATCAAAGACTTGGAGCAGTTGCAACTATGACCAGAAATGCTGCCATAATCACTTAGGAGCTCATGAATGGCCTGAATAGACTTCGAGTCACCCCTGCAAAACACCATTATGTCATCAGCAAAAAAAGTATGAGAAGGAAGGTGGCAGTTTTTGTTAGCTCTTATAAGATTAATTTGATTGTTATTAAATATGTGCAAAAATATGATTAAGTGAAGCATATATTAAATTATTTAAATAGTTAATAAATTTTATCACATATTATAAATAAATCAGTTAATTAAATTTAAATTAAAAATCAGTTTAATTTGTTTACAATGATTTTTATTTTAATTTCAAGAAAAATGTATTTTTTTTCTTTTCAGATTTTTTGTTGTTGTAATTTTGTGATTTTTTTTTGGTTTTAGAAGGTTTTTTTTTTATTTTAAAGATTTTTTTATTATTAATTTTAGGATTTTTTTTGTATAACTTTTTTGAATATAAAAGTATTTTTATTTATTTTTTTATTTGAGGAAAAAAACATTTCTATTATTTTTTAAGAAAGTTTATTTTTTTGAAAAAATAGTTATTGATTTTTTTACTAATAAAAATATTCTTAAAAATAGTTTGTGAAACAAATTAAACGGTTTTTTAACTTAAATTTATTTAACTTATTTTTATACAATATGATTTAGTTTATTAATCATATAAATGATTCAATTTTTTTTAATTAAATGTAATTTAATTTGGGTTTGTGATTCAATTAATTATATTTTTTCACACACCTTTATGGTAAATAACCAATTCACTATGAATCCACCTCGTTTATTTTATTATTATTTTATTATTTAATTTTAACAATTTGGAATATTAAATATATAACTAATATAGGGATATTTTAATTTATACTTTTTTATTATTTAATATATTTAAAATATTTTAAATGTATGTGTGAAATTTTTTAAAATTGTTTTATTTTATTATTTGTAATGTAATTTGATATTAAGAGAAATGATTATTTCTATTAAAAATTGATTCCACTTCATGGATGCTGGTAGAGCGGGATACTCGAACCTGTTTGGAATGAGTTTAAGTTTTAATTTTTCATCTCCCTCGGAGATCGGGTGGGAAACATGAAATGCTTGGGGATTCATATTTGGATATGGGAAGGTAAAAATTGTCTCCTGTCCACTCAATTGTTATGCTTACTCCAATGTCAAACAACACATTAAATGACTATGTGACACTAATTGCAAAATTTGTATAAGATCAAAATATTGAGTGGCCTGAACATCTCTTAGAGTAAACAATTCCCTTAAGTGACTACCCGACACTAATCACAAAGCTTATATAAGATCGAAATATTGAGAGGCCTTAACTCCTCTTATAGTAAACAACTCCCCTATCGTTTGGAGTGCGCACTAGCTTTTTTATATTTTCACTCGGCCCTCTAAAAAATTAGAGCCTCTGCTAATCTGTTATGCTCCTCCCGTCTCTATAATGTTTAACTGATGTCTAATTAATGTGAGACTTGAGATCTTCCAAATACACACTCACGTTCATGATTCTTTTGAGTTTTGGTATGTAAATAGAAACGGCAGGTGTCCCATGGTACGATCAATAGACTTTGTTACCATGTTAATATTAGAGTTGAGTCTAACCCATCTCTATAAAATTGACTTGTAAGCGATGAATGTCACTCTATATAAACTCTTTTTAAACTTATATCTAATCAATGTGAAATTTAAAATCTTCTCAATAATTATAAGCGACGGTGCACAAGGTCTGTTACCCTCTCCTATACTATATGGTTGAACAAAGAAAAAAAAACAGTAAATTACGTTCTAAGTTGATGAAGTGAAAAATATAAAGAAACATTGAAGGTATAGTAAATTCCATATGAAATGCTTGCAAATAGATAAACTGGAGCACCTCTACACTTCAGAAAATTTTCTTTTGAGCAATACACCTTTGTGAGAGACACATCACATACTCACCAAAAACTTTAAGGTGATAGGTGAGTGAGTTCTTCCACTTATAAATGTGAGGGTTCTCCATATTCTTAACCAATGTGAGACTTCGCCACACAACTCATACTTGTAACTGATACCATTTGTTGGAACAATTTGGGGGGTCAAAATGAGGGAACACCTTTACACTTGAGAGCATTTTCTTTTGAGAAACAGACATTTGTCAGAGACATATCATATACTCACCAAAAATTTTAAGGTGATAGCTAGGTGTGTGAGTTCTCCCACTTATAAATGTGTAGGTTCTCCATATTTCTAGTTTTTCACACTTGTAATTTTTTTTAAAAGTAGAACTAAACTAAATAAATTTGTTAGCTGTTTCAAATAAAAAAGTAAGCTATAAGATAAAATTAAATATGTTATTATTCTGTTCAGATGATTATATTCAAACATGGTTAAGCGAATTAAAGTAGAAAAAAATTATGGGCATTTCTTCATAGGTTTGTTTTATGTTTTTCTAAAATACTCTTTTATGCATGTGTTTTTAATAGTCAAAATATATTAGGGTTAAATATAATAAACCCCCTGTAATATATTAGTGAGTTTTGTTTTTAGCTCTAGTAAAGTTTTTTTTGCAATCCCCTCTTATAATTTCCAGATTTCTTCAAATAGCCCCTGACTGCCACATTGCAGCAAAGATTCTCTTTAGTTGCCAATGTGACAATCCACATGAATTTTTTTAATTGTTTTATAATTCCACGTGGAATAAATGTTTTTTTATTAATATTTTTTAAAATTATATATTTTTTAAATTTTTTAAATTTATTTATTTTTTATAATTTTGTTACTGCTTTTATTATGAGGGGGTAAATGAAAATTCGCTAATATTATAGAGGGTGTTCATAATAAAAACAATAATAAAATTATTAAAAAAAGTATTTTTTTTTTTAAAATTAAATACTTCCACGTGGACTTTAAAAATAATTAATAATTAAAAAAAATCCACATGGACTGCCACATAGGTAGCAAGAGGGAATCTTTATTGCAATGTGGCAGTCAGGATCCTTGAGGGAATCTGAAAATTGCAAGGGGGAGATTGCAAAAAAAAACTTTATCAAGAGCTAAAAACAAAACTCGCTAACATTACATGAATTTTATATATTTAACCCAATATATTATAAACTACTTATATAGAATAGAGTAGGGCCGCCAATAGTGAAAAATCGAAAAAATCTAAACACTCTCGTGGTAGACCTCACCAATGATAAAATTTAAAAAGTAAACCTCATCATAGAAATCTAAGATTAAGTCTAAGAAAACAACTATACCCTCTCAATTATAAGAATGTTTGTGGTATTTTTTGTGTGGATAATTTAGACATTAGTTACATAATTACCAAAGCCGACACTCAATTTTTTTTCTATTGAAAACAAACTTTCAAAAACTATGTATTTGATAGTATGTATATTTACGGACAACACAACATATATTCATATTTATACTTAAAAATCAATTAATAACATAACTTATTACTAATTTGTTTGATTTTGGTTCTAATACTCAATATCACCTCTCAAAAGAAATTATACTGCAATACTAAGAAACTATATATCTAAACTTTACATTGGATACATTTGATAGAAAGAAATAAAAATTTAGTATTATCTTGAATGTTTTTACATCATCTAAGGAGAGTCTTGAAGTAAGTAGTTTAATACACAATTACTGATTTTAGTTTATCAAAATTTATTAATTCTATATTGGGAAAGTTATGAATGCGAGAAAAAACACCTGATTCACACCTTCAATAACAAATATTTAAATAAGTGTGAATAATTTGACAAAACATCATGAACACAAGAGTTAATAAAGAAAGTGTCGCTCTGTGTATATTGATCATTTTGAACAAATTCTTGAATCTCTCTTCTAATCTTTGGAGAATATGAATGAACATTATTGACCTTCCTCTTGACCAAAGTTTGATGATGAATATCCTAAAAACTCAATTTAAAAAAAAAATCAACTTTTTCAAAGTACTTACCAAAATAGAAAGATATTTCCAAAAGTTCTTGCATTCTTTTGGAAAAAAAATATAAATTAATAATGATAAAATGATATTTGTCACGTAGTTTTAGTTAGAATAAAAACAAGTTATAATAAAAAAAATTAAGAGACAAAAAAGAAAGAAGAGAAAGTAAAATTTCCTAAGACTTTTTTTTCTTCTTTGAACCATCCTTATCACTCAAACATCATGCTCATTTCCTGCATGCAATGAGAATTTCAAAAATAGTAGAGGACCTATGAGTTTGAAGAGTTCAAGATTTATGAAAGGAGGAAATTTAACTTTAGATTTTTATTTTTTTTTAAAACCATTTCTCTCTGATTTCTACTCCAATCTTACAAGTTCTTTTTTTAAGATAGGTATCTATTATTGAATTAGTTTGGTGGATATTTGGTTGTTATTAGAAATTTAGGGATTCGGTGCATAGTTAAAAAAAAGGAAAACATAAATTTTGTGTAAATTCGTGTAGCTGCAACCTCATGAATTCACGAATTCTTGTGATACTTAATTGATAAAATAATAAGTTGGACTATGACTACTTTTATTTTGGGTATGAATGTGTGTGTAATGAATAGTGATAAGAAAATTTTAAAATTTAGGATAATGTTAAATTAGATTATCTTTTTAAAATAAATTATGCACTTATTAAAACAACTTTTATATTTATTTTAAAGATATCCTTTTAATTCATTTAATTAAGGTTTAAATGTTATAATTTCATGAATAAGAGGTAGAATATGTTGTAGTTGCAATGTTGAATTTTCAAGAACTAGAAGTATAATATGATATAATTGTGATGATGAGTTTTCAAGAACATGTTTTGATGGTGAATTTTCATGAACTAAAAGTAGAAGTATGACATGGTATAGTTGTGATGCTGATTTTTCATGAACCTGGAGTAAAATGTGGTATAGTTGTGATACTAAATTTTCATGAACCTGAAGTAGAATGTGGTATAGTTGTAATGTTGAATTTTCATAAAGTAGAAGTATAATATATTATAGTTGTGATGTTGAATTGTCATGAACTAAACTAGTAAGATACCCGTGCTTCCGCACGGGTAAATTTATTTGATATTGTATAAAATTTAATTAGATACATATAAATTTAAAATGAATTGTTTGATTATAAATGAAAAATATCATATAAATTGAATTATATTAAATAATTATATAAAAAAATTGTAAGTTGGAGAAAAAAAATGAAATTTTAACATTTAAAATAAAAATTATCTCTCAATTAATAGTAGTTGTTGATTAAAATAAAATAGATATTGTATTGATAATGACCCGTGAAATAAAGAAAATCTTTGATGCGATATAAAATATATTTAAATACAAATATAAAATGAACAATAATCATATAAATTTAATTGCATTAAATAATCATAAAAAAATTTGAGATGGAGAAAAAAAAAAGGATATTATTACTCAAATAAAGACAATGATTGATTAAAATAAAATAGATATTGTGTTGATAGTGATCCGGGAGAAAACAAATTTTTTAATTTTATTAAAATTAAAAAATAGGTTTTTTTAGAAATAATAAGTAAATAGAGAAAAAAATTAGAAAAGAAAGTAAGAAAGTGTGAAAAAAATGTGAAGTAAATTTTAAATTTTAATTAAGATAGAGAAAGTGTGTAATGATCAATTAAAATAAATTAAATATTGTGTTGATAGTGATCCGTAAGATAAATAAATATTTAATTTTATTAAAATTAAAAAATAGATTATAATTTTTGTGATGATAAGTAAATGGAGAAAAATTAAAATGAAAGTAAGAAAGTATGGGAAAATGAAATGTGAAAGAAATTTGAAATTTGAAATAAGAGAGAGAAGATGTGTTGGGGAGAAAAAGTTGAATCCTAAATATTGCAATTGACATTTGGCAAAAGTCTTCATTTTCATTGGACAATAGAAAAGTGATAGGGTGATTTTGTTAATTACTATTTTGTTCAATTTATAGTGTAATATTTTTTAGTGAGTAGGGTAATTTTGTCACTTTGGTCAATTTCTTAGTAATATGTAGATAGTAGAAGTATAAAATGGAATAGTTGTGATGCTCAAATTTTATGAATTAGAAGTGTAATTTGATGTAGTTGTGGTGCTGAATTTTTATGAATTAGAAGTAAAATATCATATAGTTGGAATGTTGAATTTTCATGAACTAAAAGTATGATGTAGTATAATTATAATACTGAATTATCTTGAACTAGAAATATAACAGAGCATAGTTGTGTGCTAAATTTTCACGAATTAGAAGTAGAATATGGTATAGTTGCAATGTTGAATTTTCATGAACAAGAAGTATAACAAGTATAACGTGTTATAGCGAATTCAATAATTATTAATTATACAAGACATGCTCTATACATAATTTCAATCAAAGGTTAGGTGGAGATTTGAATAAGCAAATGCACATGTATTTAATTAAATGATCTACGATATGTTAGCATATGAGAGATGAAATAGTAAGAATACATGTATACATGACGATAAGTCTTTCGATATTGATCTTAAACGTAAAAGTATAGAGACAATCGATAAAGAACAGAAGTAGTATTTTTGTGTATTGCATCCACAGAGACTAGTGCGACATTATAGTTGTTCGATAATCTTTATGATTTTAAGGAAGATGTATTGAAAGATATTTGTCTATAGAAATAACGTAAAATGACAGTAAATGAAAATAAATTTAACATATGAGATTAGATTGCTAGGCTTAGATTTCATTATCCTATTTTAATGTACCCTTGTAATCAGTTATACATATTCTAGTCAACATTTAATAGTATCATCTATCGCTTAATGAATGTTACTTATATTTAAACAACGACATGATATCGGTTGTATTGTTTAACTAATGATATGTCAATCGGCTAACCAATATAGTATCATTAAATGTCAATAGTGTATATGAATGTTAAATCAAAATTCATCTATAGAGTTTAGTATTTAACATATGAAAACCATATATTTGGTTATGAAAATTATTTTCACATAGCATTTCAAAACCATCAATCAAGTTAGAATTTACTAGATTATAAAAAGACTTTAAGAACAAGGATAATCATTAATGTTAATGAATAACTAGAATATATATGTATGTATATGTATGTATATATATATATATATATATATATATATATATATATATATATATATATATATATATATATATATATATATATATATATGTGTGTGTGTGTGTGTGTGTGTGTGTGTGTGTGTGTGTGTGTGTGTGTGTGATCAAAAGCAATACACGAGTATTTGGATAATTACATCGAACCCCAACAAAAGATAATTGATCTATTCTTACTCATAGTAGGTTTATACAGATGTTAAACAAAGGGGGTGAAAAAGCATCTGTGAACGATCTTTCTAACCGGATGAAGCATCCACCTTCAATCTTTAATTCTTCCCTTAAGATTACTTTCTCTATTCTCTTTGTTTTCTGATCTATTCACTATGGAATAAATGACAATTGAGGAAGGTGAGACCTTTATTTAACTGGCTTTTGACTAGGAAATTTTGACCAACGACTAAACTAACTTTCCCAGCAAGTACACCTTTACTTCCCTATGAAGTAACTTAGTCAAGTGGAGTTCTTAACCGCCTTCTTTCGCCTAGCGTCCTAGTAAGCCTTCCTAGCTAACACTACCTTTCTTCATCGCGGAGAAACTTAGCCAAGTGGGGTTACAAATTGCCTTATTTCACCCAACGAAGTAGTATGCTCGCAAATCGAATACAAGCTTTCTTCACCATGAAGTAACTTAACCTAGTGGACTCTAAACCATCCTGTTTTTTTCCAGCAACCCAGTAAACTCGCAACATATATCGTTCCTTTAGAAACCTTAAAAAGTGTAGCAATTAAAACAATAGAGCATGTCTCAGTTAACACTGAAATACATTCGCCACGTCAGATTCAACAGTTCACATTTCTAAGTCATATATCAATTATACCATTTCAGTGTATAATTGGTGCCTAAGTGTTCCTATTTTCGTAGCAAACATATTCATTAAAATATAAGTATTTAAATAAAGAAAACATTTTTTGTTATTATTCATTCATCTAGCAACTTGCACGATGTTTGTCAATTGGATAGTTTTCATGTCCCAAATCCTATAAAAAAAACTACTTAGATATGCTTAAACAAAATAAAGCAGCAGACAACATAAGCATATTAATAAAATAAATCTAGAATGAAAACATGTACTGTAGTGTAAATTGATAGATAATGTAGCTCCAAGGAGACTTTAACAAAAGCACAGCAAAACCACGTAGAATGTAAAAGTACAAAAATAGCAAAATACAAAATTATTCTAATATGTAGAAAATGACCTGGTGTTTTTCTCAATGTCAAACACTTCATACTCAAGAGGGGGATGAATTGCGGAGTTTTAAAAAATAGCTGATTTAAAATAAATTATTTTTGAAATCAGATTTTGAAAGCATTTTATAAAATGTTTAAATAAATATGCATAGAAAATTTAAAGTATAGAAATAAAAGAGATAAGGTAATAGAGATGACTCCATAAACTTATAGACGTTTGGTCTAATGAAGTGACTTAATCCTGTTCCCAAGAATTGATCTTGAGAATATTCACTATTTCTTAAGAGTTTTTAAAAGGTTAAGCCCACAAATTCTATTATAGGAAGAATTGCAGTTTTAAGAATAACTTTTTTTTAAAAAAAAAGAACAGGGTTGAAGTGTTATTCTCCAAAATTTAAATATATATATATATATATATATATATATATATATATATATATATATATATATATATATATATATATATATATATATATATATATATATATGTAATATTTAAATTTAAAATTTAAATATATGTGTTTTTAGTGCAAAACTAATTTTATGTTTATTAAATTATTTCTCATTATTATGTAATTTTGTTATAATATTTCAAAAAAAAAATAATTAAAATTTATATTGAGGGACGTAATTGAATGTATATATAATTGTTTTTACATTAATAATGTACATATCAATTTGATTATATATCTAAAATATAATAATTTCTTCTTAATATAAAATATTTATTACTTAATTAAATAAATATTATAACATATTTATGTGCAAAAGTAATTTTATAAAATATTATAAAATATAAATAAAACATTTTTAATCTATTGAAATATAGAGTATTAAATTGGCATAAATAAGAATCTATAAATATATTATATTGTTTTAAAAATATATTTAAATGAAATGATGATAGAGTGATAACAATTCAACATTTTTTCCTTGCAGTTACAAAATTACATGTAATGTAACTTGTGTAAGTGTCATTATATAATTATTATATGGAGTACAATACAACTTTAGAATGGCTAAACTATTAGTGGAAGTAAATCTATAAAATAAGAAAACACAAGTACCTGGTTAAGACCCATTTGCCCTTTGCTTAAAAAATTCCACCTATTTTTTTTTAGGGTAAAATGTGTCTAAATATTACTTTTTGTGACTAAAATCTGTTTTTGGCTTCAATCTAACTAATGGTTTCATCTGTTTCTCTCTCTATTGGCCAAGGTATGTACAATCTGCACTTTTATTTCTAATGTAACTGAACCAAATAGTGCAGTATCCTCTTCCAAACAGTATATGTACCCATTTTCACTTTTTCATTACTCCCAATGTTGCTTTCCAATCACAACTCAGCTATTTTTTCAAAATAATAACTATTTTTTCTCTCTTTTCTCTCTCTTCCCTTTCACGGTTTCTATTTCTCAAAGTTCTTATGATTTCTCTCAAATCCATAACCCTAAACCCTCTTCTTTCGTCTCATTCTCTTTCACCACAACCGCCGCCACTGTCATGTCTCTTTATTGTCATCAACGCAACAAAAAGTTTCAACGATTCACATTATAAGGTAAAGGATACAAACTTTTATGTTGTGTTTTCTATTTGCAAATTTCTTCTCAGATCTGATTTTTTTTTGTTACTGAGTAGTAGTTAAGCTATTTTTTGTTCGATTTGCAGGTTTTCACATATATGGATTTTTTCGTTGTTAAGGATGGTGATGAATAGAGTAGTGATGAAGAGGGCCCCTGGTTTTTCGTTAAACTTGCAGCTGTTCTTCTTAGATCTGGATTTTTGCTGTTGATATTTAGCGATGAAGATTGAATAATTTTTTTTTTAGATCTCTCATTATTTCTTTCATTTTTCAGCCTTTTTTGTTCAGGTGTTCGTGAATATTGCCTTCTAATTCCATGATTCGTTAAATTTTTCTTCTTATGTGTTCTTTGGAATGATTAATTTTTTTAATTTCTATTTGATTGTAGATTTACCTCTACAGTCACGGTAGAATTGATGGTTGGCGTAGGCGTATAGAGTGTCTTGCTAGCCTTTGAAGGAGCAGCGATAGAAAACCGAGTCAACGGTAGCATAAATCTAAGGTTTTGTATTATGCTAAAGATGATTATGTTTGCTTTCTGATCATATTGTGTTCAGGATCTGCCTATATATTTTATGGTGAATCGAAATTGTTTGATAATTGTTTCTGCTTTTGAATCGGTGGTGGCGTTTTTGTTATAAAAGTAACTATGTATGGTTAATGATATTTTGTGGGTGATATGATGATTTTGTGGTTTGTTGGAATAATTTGGTGTTTTAATTTCTTGGATGTTAGGGCTAGGAGTTTTCACAAAAAGAACTCAACTGGCTTAGCCCACGTTTCCGAGGAAGGTGCTTCCAAGAAGAAGACATTTGTAGCAGTAAGTGGGGTGAATCATTCTTTAATAAACCATGGTTTTTCTCTTCTAAATGACCACACTTTTAGAATACTCTGATGTTTATGTTGTACATACATATACATGTATAGATACTGTGTACATTTACAATCTATATCTATATTCTAAAAAACAAAATTCAATCTACAGGAAATGTTGGTGGTATATCTCCAAAAACAGGGGCTGCTATGGAAGTCTTCTTAGGATCGATTTCCATCGAAGATTATGACTCGATGGAATCTTCCTTAATTCAAATGGTTTGTGGGAGACTTAGCCATAAATGTTACCGATGCTATACTGCAGGAGGTATCGCCGAATGGATGGGAAATGATGATATCACTCGGTTTCATGGCTGCAGCAAGGTAATAGCATTGCTACAACTTGCAAGGTAAAGCATAACTATATGAACTTACTGTGTTTAAATGAGAAACTTGAATCATTTCAAAAAATGTTGTTTCAGGATAATCTGGATTCTTAAGAATTGGAAAAGCTTATATCTAATATGAACATTTCAGTGGATTCTGCTTGTAATTTAAATAACGCTGTTGTAGAGGTAATTGCTTTTCTATTTGCTTTTATCTATGACAACTGAGTAATTCTCGGTCGACAATTGCAATTCGGTCGAAATAAAGCGGCCTTAAATGTCTCTGCAAATGCATCACAACAACAATTGCAGCATCTGAATGATTGCTTTTGTACTAATAATACTTTTTGCTTTGTTTGTTTCAGTCACTCGGTCCAAGAATTTGGAGTTTCTGATCCGTGAGAAGGTCGGTCAAAGTTCAAGCTGTAGCCAAACATACGAAGAATTTTGAGATTTTCTTCTCAGTTTTATAGTGTTTTCCTTATGCAATGTTCATTTTCTTAATCAGCACAATATTGCAAGCTCTTCTGTAGATTTGATGTATGGTTAATTATTATTATTGCAGAAATACCGACTTCATACACGGAGAATTCCAGCTGCAAACAGTAACGAGTCAGTTGTAGTTCTTGACACTATTAGAAGAAGCACTCAGTTTTATTCTGTAGGATCCTTTTTGTTTCCTTGGTTGTTACTGAGAAAAGACTATTGTCTTGGATCTAATTTCTGTATTGGATTTTCTCAACAGTCTTAATCGATAGTTGAAGCTACCGCCGCTGCCATGAAAAATATGAACATGAAAGGTATCTCTATTTTCTGCAACTTACTTTTCGGTTTTAGCTTTCGTGATTGTTCACACATTTCTCATGGATTGGAGAGGGGGAAGAGGTGCAACTAAAAAAAATTCAAGACCACTGCATTATGTTATTTCTGGTTGCTCCATGGTTATAAAATTTTTGCAGATTGTAGAGATTACAAATGGAAGTAAGGTCAAATATGAACTTGACAAACAGACTTGGATTAATTAAGGTATGAACCTATTGCTTACATTTTGAAATTGTCTTACCTAAAGTCATGTTTTTGCATCCCTATTTTTTGGTATCTTGATTTTATTATTTTTATTTTAGTTTCTCAAAAGTCATGTTTTTGTTCCATCTGTTTTATCCAGGCAAACAACTTCTTCAATTGGAACGTGAGATAGGATTCGTCATCAATCTCATGAATGGCCACAGGTAATATACTCTATGATATTGCCATTCTTGTCTCACTTAATTGTTCAAATTACCATATCATGTAGTCATTTATATGAATTATATTTAATGACACTAACGTTTACAATATTTTTTATACTACAGATACCAATACAACTATTTAATAATATAATAGAAAATTTTATAGAATAATATTAACCTTCCATTAATTCTGTTAAAATTAATTTTAATAAAATTTTTATTTGAAATCAATTATGTTTCAATAATGATGAAATATATTATTTTTATTGACTATTAATTATTGGATCCATTTGAAAAATAATTTAATTGAGTTTAATATGATGATACTTATCGTTTCGAATATTAATAGACTTGATATGATGTATCTCTATCATAAAAAAAAAAGTAGTATGAAGTAATTTTTTTTCTATCAATTTTCAAACCTAGAAATAAAAGTTAGAAGCTAAATTTTTAGATTAAAAATAAATAAATGATTTACTTATTAAAATTTTAAATCTAAAAATTTAGCATAAAAAGACAAAGGATTTACTAATGTCTATTTTTTCAACTAATTTTTAATTCTAATAATATGAAAATAAATTATTTATATTTTCTGAAATTACACATTAATACTCACTTTGGTAATTATAATAATCTATCTAAAAGTACTAATTTCAAATTTTTTAAAAAATTCATGTGCAATTTTGTTTCTATTTTTAAGATTGATTGTTATTTGTTCTTGATAAATTATTTATGCTTTATTTAGACTGAATAATAATTACTTCTTTTGTATTTACATAATCGATGTATCAATTTGAAAAGGGGTTGAAATATGTGTACAAGTTCAAATTCAAGTAAAAAAAGCCACATCAACATGACAATGATATGATGTTTATGTAGTGGTAGGAAATATCAGCATCAATGGTAATATCAAAGGAAATCTCTTATTTATTTCTTCCATAAAGTATAGATTCTTTTTTCTATTTTTGATATTCATGCCAC
The DNA here is from genome assembly GCF_029867415.1 of Vicia villosa. NCBI lineage: Eukaryota > Viridiplantae > Streptophyta > Magnoliopsida > Fabales > Fabaceae > Vicia > Vicia villosa. Next base: position 398,952 of record NW_026705811.1, on the reverse strand, counting down.
TTATTTTTTTTTTAAAATCTTTTTAACATCTTTTTCATTTATTTTGTTTTTTCATGTTACTGATAAGAAAACGGAAAAGGTTAAATAAGATGGACATTTTCTTAGCATTATTTTCACTTCTTTTTATTTTTATTAGTTGTTCTCTCTTCTTTTCTGAAATTTGTTATATATATTTTAAATTTTATAATTATGAAGTAATGTGACTATTATTGTAATTTTTTAAAATATTGAGATTGAAAAAAATTCTATTATTTATTTTAATTTAATGTCTTTTATCAATATTATTATAATTATTAATATTATTGTCATCATCATTATTATAATAAAACAAGTCTAAATTGGTAACGATTAAAATATGTTTCAATAAGAAAATATAAATTTTACTGGATGTTATCATATCATGTTAAAATATTATATATAAGATTTTATTATTGAATATCATATTTATTTTAGGGTTATATTTTATTTATTTTATTATTATTTGCTATTTATTTATTAGACTTTATGAGTAAAATAAATATTTCAAATACTTTATCAGATATTATCATTCATCAAATTAATTATATTTTTAATCTATCAATAAATAAAATAATTGTAATAAATTTATTGAACATACTTTTTTTCCATTTCTTTGTAGTATATAAGGTTCTCTTTGCCAAACCCTTTTTATATACGAGAATAAATTTACTATTAGATCAAAAAATTAAAATTTATATACGGGAATAAATTTACTATTGATTCCAATAATTTTATAAAGAATGTCAAAACAAAAATAATATTTACATACGAGAAATAAATACAGGAAAACATATTTTTATATACAGAAAAATAATAATTATTGTTAAAAAAAATGTCTTTTTAAAAATATTATGAATTACTCAAGGTGGCCGACAAAAACCTAAATATTAGTGGTTTATAAAAAACTCCTATATTATATTGGAACACATTTACTATTTTAAATTTTAACTTATATATATATATATATATATATATATATATATATATATATATATATATATATTTTTTTTTATCTTAGATTTCTTTTTTATCCTTTTTTTTATAATTTATTTTAATTTTTTCTATTATTTTTGAATTCCATATTCTAACTGGTAACATAAAACCGGTCCACACCAGAACCCGTGCGGCGGCACGGGTTTCACACTAGTTATTAATGATGGCATATGCCTTTATACGTAGCTCAGTCTCTCAATGTAACAAATATTTTATATAGGTTGATCTCAAACTAAGACATAATTTTGAGTTGGCTAACCTTTGAACCAAACCAAGATTTTATATTGATTGATAACAAATAAAACCAAGATTTTAACCAGGCTAATCTCAAGTCTATAGAGGTTTTAGGTGTTTACGGTGCGGTTTTGACGTAAAAAATCATCCGAACCGCAAGGGAAAAAAGTGTACGATTCGGTTTGGTTCGGTTGACTTTTAGAAATAAAACTGAACCAAATCAAACCAAACTAATGCGGTTTAGATTGGTTCGTTTTTTTTTTTTTTACAAAAATTTATTTAGTCATTCATACACATATTGATGACAACGTAACTTTGTATTTAGTCATTTACGCGTTATCAAATAACAAAAAAATTCATCATATTTAAATAATAACTTTCTATTTAATATACAAAAATAATAGTAGCATAAAATAATATCAAAAACATTATAATGAAATAGAAAGAAAAAAAGGAGATGAAATATTAGAGAAGATGAAAAAGAAAGAGCAGAAGATATGCGATTAAATAAGAAGAGAAACATTAAGAACGTAATTGGAAGAGACAATATTAGAATAAAAATAATAAGATGAAAAAGAAATAACTTACGAGATGAAAGACTAGAAAATAATATGTGATATGTATTTGGAAAAGAAGATGAGAAGAAGGTGCAATACCGTTAGACGAGATTTGAGAAGAATTACACTAAAACCTTAAGTTTTGGGAAGAGAAAATCATTGGTAATCGTAAGGCTAAGGCATATTAGATTTGAATTTGGGTTGAATATAAGTTAATTGAAGTTTGGGGGTTGTAACATAATGCGGTTTGGTTTGGTTTAGTTTGTAAAATACAAACCGCAAACCGAACTGAACCGCGCGGTTTGTTAAAAAATGGCCCAAACACATTCAAATCAAATGTGATTTTTTGCGGTTTCAGTTTGGTTTGGTTTGGTTTTGCGGTTTTCTATTGGGCCGGTTTGGTTTTGAACACCCCTAGGTTTTATACTAGGCTGAACTTATAAACTAGATAATATTTTAATCCAGGATTATCTCTAACCAATAGAGATTTTAATCGACCTGAGCTTAAGAACCGTTGTGAAGATATGTTCACTAATTGATCTTCATGAACCCAAAAGAGATATTTTTTCTATGGCAGAGCTCACGAGCTAAACAGAGACTAAGACTAATATCCCCAAATATATATAAGAGCTCTTAAGATGTTTAGCTTCCAACCCAAATAATCACTTTTTAAGGAAGAATTATTTAGTCAAGAAAAATCTACTTTTCATAAATTTACAATTATACCCTCACTCGGAATAATATCTTCACTGAGACTCAAGAATGCTCTTAAAGCACTATGGATAAATTATGTGAGAAAAACTAAAAAGATTTAGAGAGGTGATAAGAGAAGTGAAAAGTTAGATTTTTCACATTTTCTAGATGTTTTAAAATGATAGAGAAGCTATCTATTTAGAGATCATGGCATGATATAAATTTGGAAACAATCCATAGGCTTTTTACTACACCTAATTGATTAGGGTAATTAATCAACAACATCATATAACTTCACCTTCTGTGAGTTCACGGTTGAATGAACTATTTATACATTTGGTGATAACTTCAGCTGCTCGTTCTTCCATAATGTTGCCCATTGGAACTAGAGGAGACATCAGAACTTTATTAAAGGTAAACCTGTGGTTAACCTCCCTCATGTTTATCCTTGTGTGGGTTGATTCCTTTATATCTAGGTTAGACACTCATGGATTTTCCCATCCGATTTTTTTCTTCATATTTGGGTCGATTTGCTTCTGTTTGATATTATGCATCATTAATATTTAGATTTCTACTTAAGCCAATAATAGGAATACATACTCTTGAGTTTCCTAAATGGGCCATTATTAAGGAACTAATGAAAATTAGAGAAGAAAAAAAGAAAAGAAAGCAAGTATCTTTTTCTTTAGTGCAAATTTTGAAGATTCAAGAAGAAAGCAAAGTTAAAGATGAATGGTGTAAAACCTAGGAAAGCATCAACAAAAATCGCTGAAATCACAAGAAAGAATAAGGAACATATTAAAAAACAAAGGAAATTAAAAATTGAAACTTAATATCAAACTAAGTCCCTAATTTATAGGCACCGAAGAGCATCAAAATCAACGGGTAAGATTTGACAGAATATCAAAAATCATGTCCAACAATCAAGATATAGCCTCGCTTCTGCAAGAACAAACAAATGGTCCTAAGCGCGTCATTTTCATACCCTAGGCACATGAACAGACATAGAGGCATCCCCAAGACAATATTTTGCCTACACAATGGACATTGCATACGTATATTCCCAATGCCACCTACTCCCACTCAATGCCGCAATAAATGTTTTCTCTTTCCTAGAGGATCTCCTCAACACACTTACTTCCTCAATGGAACATGTGCTTAGACCAGTCTTAAAGTATTGCTTCAACATTTCTCATTTCATCACTGATAGTGAGGATTGTAGGGAAACTGTTATGGACAGTCCAAAGACCAAATAAAACCGAATCAATTCAGCCAATTATCTCCACAGGCTGATGAACATGAAGACATCAATTTTAGAACTTCGCACATGAGTGTGCATGTCGTGTTCATCTCACCCATTGATCTACATCCAAAGTTCTTTCGCGTCCTATGCTAGATCAACCGGGTACAATTCTAATTGTTGTCCTTATAAGTGTGACTCTAAGTCACTTTCAAATATTCTTTTCATTCACACTTGCATAGTTTTACTTTTTGAAACACTGACCTGAGCGTTGGAGTGTTAACCTTACAGTTATCCCTCTATGATCATCAAATACCTCAACCACTAAATCAAAAATCTTTTCACGATGATCATCTTGTACATCTCACACATTCTCTGTTCAAGTTCAAAATAGAAAATTTAAAATGCAAGTTTCTATTTATTTTGAAAAAAACAAAAAATTATTCTTAATTTTACTTATTAATAAAGATATTAAACTTTTGAAGTGAACCATGATATGGAATCTTTTAAAAGAATTAAAATGTTACAAAAAAATTATTACTTTCAAAAATGCATTATCAAAAATTAATATTTTATAACAATTTTTAAAATCCTGATATTTATTTATTAATGAGTTAAAATAAAAATATATATTAAAAATGAAAATATAAAATATTTTCACATATACAAACTCAACTAAGAGGCATAACTTCGTGCTAATCATTTAGTGTGCATAATGATTTACGTATCTAGTAAGTAGGGGTACTAAAAAAAACTGGTTTTCCTTAACTGATCAAGAAGTGAACTGTACTATTTTTTAAAAACCCAGTCCATATATGAAAAAATAAAATTGGATCCAATTAAAATCAAAACCAGTAAATTGGATATCAATTTTGTGAACCGGTTTCTATCTCCTTCATTGAACAAATGTGTTTCCTTTATCATTATTTTGGTGAATGAGCTTAGAAATCAGTTTTCTCTGATACAATTATCACACCTTTCTCAATTATTTTGTAATAATTCAACAATTATCTTCAAATCTTATTAATTGATTGTTGCGTTTTTCAATTGTTTTTTACGAATCAATTTCTATATATGCTTCTCAATCATTTTTGTGAATCGGTTGCACGAAAACGTTGTTTTGGTGCATCTGTAACTACTCTGCTTAAATAGTTTGTATGGATCCAATGAATATTTCGAGAGATTCCAGTTGTTTAGCGTGAAAAAATCGGTGACAATCAATGACAAACAATTAAAGAAAATATCGTTTAGCCGTGGTGTTCTCAGAACCGACAATATTCAATGAAACTGTTCAAACTTCAAAGGAACTATGTTGTTCAGTTGCGGTGTTCTTCGAATTGACGGAAATCAACGATGATCATAGAAACTACGGTGGCGGTTCAGTCTTCACAGAGTCTATGTTGAAGTATTCAAGTCTTTGAAATTTGGGTTTATATAAAAACCAGTTTTGAACCGGATCCAAACCGATTTGAATCCACTTCACTAATATGAACTGGTTTTTGGAAACACTGGTTTGGTTTCTAAACAATAACCAAAAATATAGTTTGATTTTAATGGATCGTTACCATGCACAGCCCTACTAGCAAGTGCTCTAAGTTACATATGATATGGCTATGTTTGGTTGCACCATGGTTTTAAATTGCGGTCCGCAATTGTAATTGCAGCCGTAATAGTAATTGTAGCCGCAATATTGTTGATGTGGTAGTCTTCGCATCCGCATCAGGCTGGTATTGCGGTGTGATTTGAAATCACACATCCGACAACTCTAAAATTCACATCAAACACTTTCACACATTCTATTCATATAACTTCTTTTGTCACAACCGCATCCGCGACCGCAACCGCAATTTAAAACCATGGGTTGCACCCTGTCCTATTCATATAACTTCTTTTGTCTCAAAACAAACTACATTATTTCAATTATTTAAGCCTGATAAGAAACTCCTTTTGCCAAACACAGCTCTTAACATACTTACATGTATATTCGCTCTATTCATACTACTACAGAAATTGGAACAGCAGAAAGAGGAACAAGCTTCTTCAACGTGATTCCATATTGTTCCCTCATATCAAGCGTATCCGGACCAACACCTTCAGGAAGCTCCCATTCAAAAGAATGCAACAACACAGCCAACATTAAGACAATCATCCTATTAGCAAGAGGAATCCCAGGACAAATTCTTCTCCCAGCACCAAAAGGTAAATACTCGAAATCTCTCCCTTTAAAATCAACATTGGAATCAACAAACCTCTCCGGCTTAAAAACCAATGGATCATCCCAAAACTCAGGGTTTCTTCCAATGGACCAAGCGTTAATCAAAACTTGATTTCCTTTGTCAATTGTGTAACCGTTGATTTCAACATCGTTTGATGCAATGTAAGGTAAGAGAAGTGGTACTGGTGGATGAAGCCGGAGTGTTTCTTTGACTATTGATTGAATGTAAGGAAGAGATGGAATGTCTGATTCTTTGACCTGGTTGGATTTTCCTATTATTTGAATGACTTCGTTTCTTGCTTTTTTCATTATTTTTGGATTGTGAAGAAGTTCTGCCATTGCCCATTCTGTTGTTGATCCTGATGTGTCACTTCCAGCTATGAATAAATCCTGTTTAATTGTTTTCAATCAAGACCATACAATTATTTGATCGACATTGTAATTTGTGACAAAAATCTACATATACATGTACCCTACCCTACACGTAACTCTTTTCCAAAATCTACCAAACAAAATTGAAGTTGCAAACATGGAATGGAACTACTACTTTTAGTATAATAGTTGTTGAAATCAATACTCAATTGATTAAAAACATAGTAATGGTCGTGGATGATCAAAGTGGCTATGAGGAGTTGGGATCCTCTCCATTTCTTCAAAGAAATGGAGAGTGCCATTACCAATGTTTGCATTGTATAAATATCAAAGTATATAAAATACTATGTCACACTTATAAATAGTATAAATGTATTATTCTCCAAAACTTTAGTAATGGCAATCTCCATTTCTTTTGAGAAATGGAGAGGATCTCTCCTCGGCTATGAGACACTAACTCAATAATAGAAACACTATAAATTAAGCATGGGTTTGGGCGAGTGGTAACACAAATTAATTTAGATAGAACTAATTTTAATATAATTAAGTTTAAGTAAAAGTGGTTTAAATATAAGGTGAACAATACGGTACTAAAGAATTAATTTAGGTACCAAAGAATTTATTTAAATATAAAATCATTTATGCATAAATTTATGGCCTTTTTATTTGGCGGTAGAAATATTACACGCGCGTTTCATACCCTTTCCACCGTGAAAATGAAGAAGCCACAAAACATAGCTTCCGTTTTGTCGTGAAAATGGACCGTGCTTTTAATAATAATTTTATATTATTATTAGTAAATTTAACGAAAATTCACGATCTTACCATAATTTCACTTTATAAGTTTTATATAGAAATAAAAATAAAATAAAATATTTTCTTTTAAAGTCAATAAAAATATCACATATATCTATGGTCTAACTTACATAGGGCAGATCAAACTTATTTTAAATAAAAAAATGTAGATTTATTATAAATTTGTTTAATTAAAAAAAATTACACCACAAACTATAAAATATTATTTTAAATTTATTAGATGGTCTATTTAAATAAATATGAATAATTTTATTATTATTACTACATTATATTTTGTATTCTCAAATCAAATATAAACATATTAACCTTTTAAATAATTTATACTTGTTAACCTACATTAATTATTTACATTTAAATGTATTATTTAAATTAAAATTGAAATATGATATGTTATATAGTCTTTTATTATAAAACGTAAGTTAAAGAGAAAAATAAAATTTAAGAATAATTTATATAAAAATAAGTTGAAATTTTTTTATAAATACTTTCATAAATTATTTTCATGAGTTCTTTCAAACAAATAGTTGTAAAAAACTTATACTATTAAATAACTTTGATATTTCAATAAAATAAATTATTTAAATACTAGTTACAGTTTTTATTTACTTATGTTTAAATAAAAAAAGTTAAATAACTTTATAGACTAATCAAACCCTTGAAAAGTCTTGTGGCTACCAGACATACTACAAATCAAACTTAGACCTTAGCTTTTTCAACTTTAATTAAAAATTAATTATTAATTAGGCCGACAGACAGCCAAATCTTTGAAAAGATTAAACTCATATCAAAATTTAAGCTTTTATTTTTTTTTTTCAATAGGCAATGGGATTAAAACCGGAGTATAAGGGATACTCCAACCGCTTACAAGAAAGTTACATCTCGAAACAAATAAGCGGTAAAATATTCCACACGTGGAAGTTACAACTATCCGCTAGCTTATAACTATTTAACATCCAATTCCAAGCATAAAAAATTACATCCGACATACATTCGGTGAAACTAAACGACTCATTTTTGAAAATGATAGCGTTTCGCCTATTCCAAATGCTCCACACCGTTGCTAACCAAATTACCGCAACAATCGTTCTATTGGTTTCCACTTTTATGATATACTATAGTTGAGACTTATGCTTTAACTTTTTAAACATAACTTGCATTATTTATTTATATATTATTTATACATGATCTAAATAAAATATAATTTTAAGTAGGTTAAAAGATCAACTAGATTGTTGAGTATGTAAGGTTTGAATTTTAAAATAAACTTATGAGGGACTATATTTCAGACTTAGATTTGACAAACCGGCTCTCCCCTCTTGAAGTCTGTAGGTTAGTGTAAACCTGCCTGTCTCATTTTGTTTTTTATTTAAACTTTTTATATGAAAAGAGTTTGTTAAAAATGAGCAAGCTCCTAACATTGAAAGAAAAGAACGCTTAATTAGCTTACCAGAATCAATGGCTTGATGCTTTCAACACTAAAAACAGAGCCTTCATCTTCTTCTTGACAATGATCAAGCAACACATCCAGAAAGTCACCACATCCACCGCCATGCGAACTCTCTCTATCCTCAACACGCTTTCGAATCATACGATCAAAAATCTCATGCAATCTCTCATAAGAAACCTTAACATGTCTCTTCACACCCTGCAAATCAAATCTCTTCAACACCGGAAAATAATCCGAAACGTTCACTTTCCCAGCATCCTCCATAATCCTCCATACAAGCTCCTTAAACTCACCGGCACTCTCGAACTCCGGGTCAACAATATCCTCAGAGAACACCGTGTTCGAAACCAAGTTCAGCATGGTGGCGAAAGCTAGCTCCCCTATGTCAACTGTTGCTCTTTCCGCAGCTTTTTTGTGAAGGTGTTGGACTAGCTGCTCAACTTTCCGGTGGCGGAGGTGTTGGAGGAGGTCGAGGCGTTGGGATGTGAATATTTGAGTGGTGCAGATGCGACGACGGTTGCGCCAGCGTGGGTCGGCGGGTGCCCAAGCGAGGGTGTCGTTGACGTTGGGTTGGGCGGCGACTGATTCCGGGATAGGGCGGTTGGCGAAGGATTGGTCGTTTTTTTGGAGGATTTCTTGGGCGGTTGTAGGGGAGGATGCGACGGTGACATTGACGGAACCGAAACGGAGAGACATGATGGGGCCATAGGTTTTGGCAAGGGAAGAAAGAGAAGAGTGGGGTTGGGGGCCTAGTTGATGGAGGTTTCCGATTATGGGTAGACCGGTTGGACCGGGCGGTTTATTCTTTTTACGGTTTAGAAAAAACCGGATTATAACAAGGAAGAGGGTGGCAAATAGTAGCAAGGTGTGAATCTCCATCACTGGTTAATTGACTAGTATGAAATTTTCATTAGTTTCCAAGAAAGTTATATAAGCCAGAGAATGATTACGACACTCTATTTTTTCAACACTATCTTTTATTATTTTATAGATTTATTTTTAAAATAAAAAATTATATGCTCGCTGAACCAGAAGCGCAGAAAGTCAATTTTTCACAGTGCAATCGATTGTTTGACCCCTGCAATCGATTGCTTACTGAACCAGAAGCAAAAATCACATTTTTCTTGCATAAAACAAGTTCCAATAGTGTTCTAACTCATCCTTAAGTTCCCCAACAATCCAAATTCGAATCCCATCATATTTCAACAGTCCATAGCATACAATTTCGTCAAAAGAACACATCTTTCACATATTAAATCAACATGCAAGGTATTGATCACAATCTAAACCCTTAATCATGCAATTTCATAAAACCCAAATCCTACCCAAGTTCTAACTATGGAACTCACCTCATTTTGATGGAGATTCTGAGTTGCTTGATTGAGAGTAGAGATGATGATGCTGATCCTTACACTTTATTATAGTCCTTCCTCCATAATCACTAAGTTTCACACACATGCATGTTGATGATGTTGTGTAAGCTTAAGCATCTTGTAGCCCTTTCCATTAGCTTTCCAATGCCTCCGACGGCGCCCAATTCTGAGTTACGAAACTCTAGTTATGGTCGAAACAGTAAAGAGATATTTTTCTGTCAGGAGTAATCGATTTGCACTGTGTACCCTTCAGTTTGAGTTGGGTACCGGTACCGTGTTAATTAATTTAAAATTTTAATTTTTTAAAAATAAAATAATATTAAAAAATAATGTGGCATTGAATATTTTCATTTGATTGGAGGAAGGTACTGGTATCTAATCAAATTCAAGGGTACCAAAGTATTAAAAAAAATATATTAAAAAAGAGGGTTCATATATATTATTTAAGTAGTTATTATTATCAAATGTATATTTTTAAAATTTATTAATTCATTACGTTTGAAACGGTTTAGGGTATCTTCCTCATATACTTAGGACTCAGAGGATGATATTGAATATTTTGGGGATTCGGCATGGGATACGTGCACCCAAGATAATTGTCTTTTTTAACTTTCGGGTTGAAGTCCCTATTTATAGTGAAATCTTTGGTAGGGGTGCATTGATTCGGGCAAATCCAAACTAAATCGGAATTCAAACCAATCTATAGTGTTTGAGTCGGACATTTTTTTAGTTCGAACAAAAATCAAACCAAACCAATGAGACCCAATGTTAATTGGTTCGGGTAACGGATTTCTAAAATTCTACTCGCGAACCCGTCTACCCGAACCAATCATACTAATTCATAAGATTTATATCAACATTATTATGCAAACTAGTAGAAAATATTCAACTTCGAGAAGAAAAAAAATGAAACTCCATTTGTTACATCCATAACATATATGAAAAAATGAAAAAATTAGAAATTTTACATTATTAGGGAAAATTAGTTGATGTAACTTAGATATTTTTTTAAAATATTTTCACAGTTATTTCTAATGTATCGAATCAATCCAACCCAAGCCAACCCATTATTTCTTGGATTGGTTCGGTTTGAGTTTTATCGAAAAAATGTGAAAATCCAATCCATATATTTTCGATTGGTTTGGGCATCAGATTCTCCCAAAACCAAACGAAACCGGCCCACGAACACCCTCTAATCTTTGGTCTAATGACCATTAAGCGGCATCATAACGGTAGTAACCGCCCATAAATGTTGTAACGTCTTCATTAATCCTATGTAACCGACTCCATTAGTGGTTTGTAACTGCTTTATGACCATTGACATATCACGTCCAAGTTATCAACCTGGCTTCCGATCTTTGCCTTCCTTAGTAGCATCTCGGCTGCTACTACTTCTTTGCACTGCTCGGCACATCCGACTAAAATACCCGACTCAGAGAACTAAGGTATGTACAACATATATTTTGTTTTAAAAAACAATTTTGAATAACCTCTCCGAAGTTAATCAAGTGAGGTCTCAACAGTTATGTGCTATCGAAGTTATGGTGTGCTTGTATTTTTTGTGTTGTATTGGTTGTCCTCTCCCTTCACGGGAGGTTCCCCTCTTATACTAACTTCTCTCTCGTATTCATGAAGCAAAGACACTTCAAAAACAACATTTAAGAGGTTGCCCTAACGTTCGTCGTCGCAATCACGAGGGTGTAACGCTTCCCTCATTATTTTTCGTAACATTCATTCAACATTTGAACTACCGTAATTGTCATACCGTCTTGACACTTCGATCGTCCGACTAGGCATGTCTCTCATTCCATCCTACTTCGTTCATCGGCACTGGATTGGTGTATTCTTCCTCACATCAGACGTCATATCTTAGCTCCGACCCTAACACTCATATCGATTATTTGTCTATGGTTCCCGTTTGTTGAAATCTTTGCAAAAAGGTCCATTTTCTTTGAACTTACGAAACAAAAGATTCAAATACAAATGGTGTAAAAACATTATGATTATTTGAACATTATTCTTTATGTATGGTCATTTTACTTGAAACGACTTTAAAAAACGTCTATCCTGCAATAAAATGTTGTCATCTGTCTCACAAAAAATGAAAAGTTTATCTCTTACTCACTCGTAGATTTAGGGTTTGTTTGTTTCAGCATTAAAAAGTGGATTTTTTTCTTTGTATTTTTTAAAATAGATTTTACAAAATGCTTTTTCAAAATATTACAAGTTTTTTTATATTCATTTTTTTAAAAATAAAACTCTAATTTTGACATCCTATAACATAAATATATATTACTGAAGACTAAAACTTTGTCAAAATCGTAATTTTTTAAAAATAATTATATTTTGAAAAAGATTTTTATATAAAAAAAAAACTATTTGAAATAGCTTCAAAATTAAGTGATTTATTGAAATTTTGATATTCAAAAAAATTTTCAATAAAAATTAAAATACCTAAAATAATATTTTAAGAATAACTATTTAAATCGAATTTTCATTTAAAACCTTTATAAAAAGTTTCTTTATAAAAAAAGTTGTTTCACAAAATTATATAATACTATAAAATTATTTTAAAAAAAATCAAAACCAATTAACCCTAAAACATAAGTGAACTGCATCTAAATAAGTTTGACAAAATAAGTCAGGCATGTCATACATGCTTATTTTGTTTGCACTTTTTTAAAAAATGGATCAAGAGTTTAGATCCAGACACTACTATATTTCCATATCATATTCTGATTTTTCTTCTTACTTTTGAAGATGCTTACATTAATATGAATTTTATAAATTTTGAAATTTAAAAGTGCAATGCTCGTAGACATGCCCAATCCACCCTCATGCCTTATTTTGTTTTTTCTCAAAGCAAATCTAAATAGAATGAACATGTTATAATTAATTAATTCACATGTGTCACGTTTCATTCTTCGTAGATAATCTCACATGTCTAAATATATTAAGAGTAGTGTTATTTAATACGGATCAATTTGAATAAAGAATATAAAAATGTATACGTGTCACTATTTTAGAGATGAATTTTAAATTAATTTTAAGTTTAATTTCCTTCTTAATAATAAAGATCATGAAGTTGTGATTATAATGAATGATTTAGATTTATTCTTACATTTCTTATTTTTCCATTTTCTAACTAATAAACTTCTTCCATATATTAACACGAATATTTATATATACTTCAAATCACCACTTATATGATTTATTTTAAAGGACAACTTCTCTACTCATCACAAAAAGTTGGATAGTGTATCTTTCACCAATCACATTGGATCATTTAGTTTTATCTTATTTAATTAATTATTAAATAGTATACTTTTTGATTGTTTTCAAGACATTTTATATTGAATATAACTTTACCCAACTTTTTAAATTGGGTAAATAAGAATTTATTTTATTTTAAATCTAATAATCACTTTAACTAATAATTACGTGTAGGAGTATTTAGGCTATGTACAATGGTTTTATTATTCAACACTCTTCTTTTTCATTTTTTTTATACTACACATCATTTTCTCTTTCTTTCACCTAATAATTTAACCCACATTCAATTTATACTCACTACAATGATTTTGTTTAATAAAATTCAACATCATATTCCACCACCATTCACAACACACTAAAAAATTTAAACATTCAAAACAACCAATAAAATTTTACAAAGTATTTTGTGGATCCCACTCTTTCCATATTCAACATGTTGAAAACATTCAACACCAATTAATACGCCTCACTTTAAACACCCTATTCAACACCCTCATTGCAAGAATTCAACTATTGAATTTATTTTTCAACACCCCCATTATACATAACCTTATAGATATAGATAAGAGATCATCTTTAATATTTCAACTAACACTATCATATATAGGGCCCCATCGCATTATCAATGTCAGACAATAACTCTAAATAACTAATTAAAGCAGTATATAAAACCAATGGCAGACACAAGAATTTCAAGCAGTGTGAGCAAAATAATTAATTAAAGAAAAAAGCTAAAATGTGTCCTAAGGACAAGTTAATGAAATATTTATAGAAATATTTTCTTGAAATACGTGTATTCAATGTATCGAAACTTTAAATATGACTTTATTGTATTTAATTACTTTTAACTTTTTCTAATTATAGTATTCTTAAATGTGCCCTAAGGGCACATGGACACATGTTAGCATGACCCTTAATTAAATTAAGACCGAAATACTTTCGTATTAATAGTATATATTTTTAAAAAAATTATATTTTTCTCACATTTCAGAAAAAAAAATTGAAACACTAAAAAAATATAAATTGGAATATTTATTCAAAGTCTTCCAATTTTAAAAAAACCACACCAAAACACTTAGTAAAAGAATTCCGGTTGTTTTCAAGTTATTTAAAATGGATTTGAAGATGACACTTATTAAAAGTGTTCCGGTGGTTTAATTTTTTTTTTTAAATTCTAGACTTTAAACAATTTAAAAACTATTAGAATTCTTTTTCTAAATGTTTCGGTGTGGTTTTTTTAAATCGGAAGACTTTGAAAAAGTATTTCGAGGTGTTTCGAAAATTTGAATTGTGAAAAAAAAATTAAAATTTTTAAAATATATATTATTTATACGAGAATATTTCAGTCCAAATTTTTTGTGTGTAAAAATATAAATATAATTATAAGAATACAAAATAAATTTTCTAAAAAATAAGAGTGAGCCCGGGGCGTGCCCAAATTGGCTGGCCTACAAAATTGGCCTGTATAAAATATAAATACAATCATTTTAAAATAAATATTTTAATAAAAAATAATGCTAAAACACATAAATTAAAAATTTTGTTTGAAAATGTGCACCTGAATTTGAAGGGGCTTATATTGTGTTTGGCTGTAGTAATTTATTAAGTACGGCTCAATTTTCAAATCTGGAACATCTTTTCCGCACCGACTGTGATTATTAGTGGTTAGAAAAGCGGCAACAGGATGACAGGTTCTAGACGTTACAGAAGAAATGTCCAAATTTAGACATTTGCAATTTAAATTAAACTAGGGTCAATATTTCAGAACTTTCCAGAACTGAATTTGCAATAATTTAAGAGATATTATAAAAAGGTTAAAAAAAAAATGCATTTACAGTGTAAAGTATTTTTATACTGTCAACCAATAAAAAGTATGCATCAGAACAAATCTTATTTTTATTTTTAAAAAACTGACATTACATGATAAATTAAATTATTTTGATTGGTTGTATGTGTAAAACAGTGCATTATCTTTAAACTCTTATAAAAGAAAAATGACAACTTTTCTACCTATTAAAATTTTTAATGTAGTTTACCTTTAATTAATCACTTACTATTATTTAATTTTATTATATTTAATTATTTATTAAATTATTTAAATTTGAAAAGTTCTCAAAATAATTTATTTTTTAGATAACTTTATTTAATTTTCTATGTTGTTCTATTTGATTATATAAAATTTTTTGCCTTAATTGTAACTTTAATCCCTCTATTTATCTTTTTTTTCGATTTCGATCCCTCCATTTTAAAAACCATGATTTTGGTCCTTTTTTAAGTTTTGTGTTGAATTTTAGTCCCCTCTTCAATTTGAGACATATTTTTAATGATGTGGCATTCAATTTGCTGACGTGGCATTTAATTTGCTGACATGGCATTCAAAAATATTAATCTAATATCATTAAATAAATTTTTAAATTATTTATTTATATATATTACTGTTTTTTATAAATTTTCAAAAATCTTAATCTAATATCATTAAATTATTTATTTATATATGTTAATGTTTTTTTATAAATTTTCAAAAAAAAAAACTAATATACTTAAAAAAAAAATTGAAATTATTTATTTTGACATATCCTGGAGTATTAAACCTTTTGATTGATTTTAGATTTAATTGTTTCTACCTTTATGTGATGGAAAATAGTTACTCAGTAGCATAACCACACTTATGTTTTTTTTTTTTGTGAAATAATGTTGGAAGAATGGTTTAAGAAGATGACTTTTGAAAAGGAAGTGACGAAACAAAATGAAAAGTAGGAGGTTTACATGCAATAGCGGAGCAAGAAGGTGAAGAACTGAAGTTTATCTTGTGTTTTACGGATATTGAATCCTTCTAAGATTAGCAGAAGAAGAGGCGTTTTTTAAGATCTAGTTCTTCACCCACATCCGATAATCCAGCTTCCATGACTAAATCCACAGATTCTTCATCCACTTACAGTTTCATAATGTTGCATTTTAAGGACTAAACCATATATCCTAAATCCAACTTTCCTTTTCCTTTAATTTTTTTATTAGATCTACAACACATATCTCACAAACCCAGAACAGAAACAAATATTTAAATCTCCTTGTATCACAAACCCAGTTCCAAACAGAGATCTGCTTCTTGTATTACAAACCAAGAACAAACCCAGAACAGAAACACATATTTAAATCTCATTGTATCACAAACCCAATTCCAAATGCATATCTAAAGCTTCTTGTATTACAAACCCAGAACAGAAATTGATTCTTGTATTACAAACCCAGAACAGAAATTGATTGAAGGTGAAACACACATGGAAGCGATTCTATTGTTAGGGTTTGTAAGAAAACATTTTGGGGAGGCAGTTAGGGTTTGTAAGAACACGTTTTGGGGAGAAGGCAGAACATGTCTTGGGAGAAGAAGGAGAAAACGTTTTTTATGATTCTATAGTTTATAATTTTTAATAACTTAAAATTAATTTGATTAATATTTAAATGAATATTTATATTATTAATAACTAATGAAATAATGTTAATATAAAGGAAATATTATAAATTAAAAAATGAGCTGGAATAAATTAATAGTGATTTGTCAATGACACATCATCAAGTCTAGTGCCATGTAGTTAAAAATAAGTCTCAAATTGGAGGGGGACGAAAATTCAACACAAAACTTAAAAAAGGGACCAAAATCGTGATTTTTAAAATGGAGGGATCAGAACTGAAAAAAAAAAGATAAACAGTGGGACTAAAGTTGCAATTACGCCAATTTTTTTTTATGTCACATTATTCCTTTATTATTTCATTTGTAAATATTTTTTCTAGTGTGTAAAAAATTGTAATATGGTACTAGAGCTATCCCGTTATATTTTTTCTACAACATTATTATTAAAGTTTCATTGAATTGTATTTTATCAAAGATTTTTGTTCAATTTGATAATTATTTCTACCATTCTTTCTTCGACCTTAAAATTTAATATTTCTGTCAAAAAAAATCCCTCTTTGTTTTTTCAAAAATCTTTTCTTTTTGCAATACCTTATATCAAATTTCTAGAAAATAATATTAAAGAATTTATCCAATTTAATTACGGATGTTAATCGTTGGAAATCCACCAAAACTATGATGAATTTCTTCCAATTTTGATGAACAAGATTGCTATCACCACACAATAACGATGGACAATATAAAAAAAAGACAATGATTTTCTGCAGAGTTACTCTCTGCCCACAAACTGTGAAAAACTTTATTATTCAATTGCAACTGCAATTTCTGTGAATACAACTCAATCGACTTGATTACAAAAATAGGGGTTATTTCAGTCCAATCCCATTCTTTAAGCTCATATATAATCATGTCCCTGCTAATCACTACTTGCTTATTCACTGGGTCGAACAACTTGTAACCTATAGTCGAATGATATCCTACTAGGATCATTTGACTCGACTTGTCATTAAGTTTTATTCTCAACTGATCTGGCACATGCCTATGTGCTATAGATCAAAATACTTTCAGATGACTCAATCTAGGTTTAACACCAAACCAACATTCTTCTGGAGTAATTCCTTCTAACTTCTTCGTTGGACATCTATTCAAAATGTATGTTTTTGTTGACACAACTTCACCCCAAAATTCTTTAGGTAAATGCTCGTCATTCAACATACTTCTCACCATATTCATGATGGTTCAATTCTTCCTTTCTGCAATTTCATTTTTCTGTGGAGTGTAGGGTGGCACCATCTCATGCACAATCTCTTCATTTTCACACAATGCATCAAAGTCTTTCGACACATACTCTCCACCACCATAAGTTCTTAAAACTTTGAGATTTCGACCACTTTGTCTTTCGACCATAAATTTAAACTTGGCAAATACCTCAATCACTTCATTTTTCTTATTAATTAGATAAGTCCACAGTTTTTGACTGAAATCATCTACAAATGTGACAAAGTATCTTTTACCTCCCATCGAATCTACATGGATAAGACCACATACATCAGAGTATATGATTTCTAGAATAGCCTTCGACTTGCTTCCTGCATCCTTGCTGAAGCTATTCTATTGCTGCTTCGCCTGCACAAATTCCTCACATACCTCGTTTGGAATGTCAATTTCTGGAATTCCTGAAACCATATTATTTCTTTTCAAGTATCTGATGTCTTTAAAGTTGAGATGACTTAGTCGATAGTACCACATCCATTCATCTTTGCTAGCTGCAATCGCAAGGCACTTGTGTTCCATCACATCGAGTTCAATCTTGAAGGTTCTATTTTGAACATATGAGCCTTCAAGATTAACTTTCCACTTGTGTCGACGACTCTCATTATCTTGTCTTCGATCGACACTTTGTAATTCTTTTCGATCAATTGCCCAATGCTGAGAAAATTGCTCTTCATGCCTGGTATGTACAACACATTTGAGATTACTCACCTCTTGCCATCTTTCCTCATAATGAAAACGTCTCCAATACCTTCAGCTGTCAGCGTATTGTCATTTGTGAATTTCATCGTGTTCTTCATTGAGGGCTTTATGTTTACAAACCAATCTTATCTTCCAGACACATGTGATGAGCATCCTGAATCCAAGTACCATTGGTCCTTAATTTTATCTTCATCTCTGATTGTGACCATCAGCAACATTTCTTCTTCTTCTTCATGTTTTGCAAAATTTGCATCATTTTATTAATCCTTATTCTTTTCTGGATATTTGTAGGATAGTGACCATACTTCTAACAATTGAAACACTGAATGTGTCTCTTGTCAGGCTTTTGACCACCACCTTTCCTCTACCTGCAGCACCGCCTCTTTGGTTACTTTGGTATGAGGATTTTCTTTGATTCAACCAGCTTCCTTCTTGATGACTTTGACCAGTCGAATTGTTATAGCCACCTCTACCTTTATTTCCATTTAAACTTCCTTTGCCTTTCTTTTCGTTTGTTGACTGAGCCTGCAAGGCCACATCACTCTTCAAATTTCCAGTAGCTCTTTTAGCCATTTGTCATTCATGAGATTCAAGCGTCCCTTGAAGCTCTTCTTTTGTTAACTTCAACAAATCCTTTGAATCTTCTATGGCTACCCCCACGTGGTCGAACTTAGGGGCCAAAGACCTTAAGATCTTCAAAACAACAGCTCTTGTTGTTAACGCTTCTCCATATATCTTGATTTGATTCACTAGTTTCGTACCTAGTGAAGAAATCAGTTATGCTTTCGCTATCTTCCATCTGAAGTAATTCATACATTATTTTATGAGTCTATAACCTCCCCTCTTTCACCTTCTCTGTGCCTCCAAAAGACTTTTCAAAATTCTCTGAAGCTTCTTTTGCAGATTCGGAATCACTAACCTTTTTGAAGTTGTGTAGTCTCAAACATTAATGAATTATAAAGAGTGCTTTATAACTCTTCTTCTTCGATTCTTCATATTCTTTATTTTCTTCTTCTGAAGCGTCTTCTTCAAGCTCTTTTACTCTATCCTTCATAAGATCCCAAAGACCTTGACACCTGAATAAAACCTTCATCTGTTAGCACCAATTCTCATAGTTATCTACTTTCAGAATTGGTAGACTTGCTGGATAATTTCATTCCCATAATTCACCACCATCGTGATTTTCTTCTTCTTCCCTTTATCAATAAACTGGAGCTCTTGATATCATATGTTGGAAATCCACCAAAATCTATGATGAATTTCTACCAATCTTAATGAACAGGATTGATACCACCACACAATAACGATGATCAATATAAAAAAAAAGACAATGATTTTCTGCAAAGTTTCTCTCTGCCCATAAACTGTGAAAAACTTTATTATTCACTTGCAACTACAATTTCTATGAATACAACTCAATTGACTTGATTACAAAAATAGGGGTTATTTATAGATTTATGTTAGCTTACTCTCTAAGCCAAAAGCCCAAAATACCTATTTTGGAATTAAATCAAATCTAATCTATTTTAGACCTAAATCAAATCTATCTAATTTAGTAAATCAAATATGTGTGTAACAAATTGTTTTCACACTTCTAAGTCAAATCAAATCAAATCTTTTCGACACAAGAAATTATAATTTAACATTAATGAGCGTGAGTTGACTTCCAAACTCGCAGACTCAAATCAAATCAACTCATAAATTATTCAAACTTAATTATTTATAAGTATATTAAATCTAACGGCAACAATTTATATAGTTTTGGTTCGAATATCGATTTTGAGTTTTTTAATCTGTGGATCCATTGACCCATCTCATAGAAGATCATTAGTGATTTTTTATTGTTTATTATAATTTTAAATAAAAATATAAAATTAATATTCACTAATAATTACAATTTTACCAAAAAAATTTATAAACCACTCAAATTAATATATCACTGAAATTACAATTTGTGAAATTTTCTATTATTATAAGTGTTAATCATGTGGATGATTTTTACTAGACATTATATGATGTGTTTCATCCTATTAAAATGTTAAAAATAAGTGTAATTGTTTTAAATTGTGTTATAACTTTTTTATAAGTGAAAAAGACTATTAAAAAAAAAAATTTTACTCGAAACACAACGTGCAAACCAAACTCATAAATAAACAAATCAGTTTGATCTTTTATCGTAAAATTGTGGATTGAACGATAAACTTAACCCGTTAAAATTTTAATAGATTAAATAACAAATTATTCTAAAGTCAGTTCAACTCAAATCATTTAAACTCTTACTTACTACAATAGAGGTGGTATTTAAAATTGTCTTGGTATAGTCCTTTCGAAGTAAACTTTATAAGAAAGACAAGACATATAAATGAAGTTACATTACACATCTCACTTTAATTACACTACAATAAAAAAAATCTAAATGCTTCACAACTATAGTTCCTTCATACCTCTAATCAAGCAATTTCTTAATCGAACAAAATAAATAAATGCGTAGAATAAGAATCACTTTTTTCAATTGACTTTCGATTAAATGATTCTAACTCAAACTTTCTTAAACTTATTACAAAGACATCAATTTACATATGATTTAACTTGGATCAAATATGTCTAGGTGGCAAATTCATTTGTTAATAATTATTTTTCATGCAGGGAAAAAGGTGGGGTAAAACCTACAAACACTGACGTTATAGTAAATGATTTAATAAGGATTGAAAGAATATTTTTAGGTTTTAGATATTGTGTACCTTTATTATAAGATTTTACCTTCTTTCTAGGAAGACTCTGGAGTTTTTGGGGGTCTAGAATCTTCTTCATATATGAAGGTGTCATAATATTACTCATTATGTCATCTAACGAATTTTATTTAATCATACATAATGAAAGGGTGTATCTTTAGGGCATAATCGTCTTGTGCCCTTTCCTTCTTTAACAGCCTATCATCGTTACTCTTTATCTCATCCTTCATTGTGGTTAGCATTTGAACGTTACTTTAATGAGTTGATGTTCTCTTGGCCTTAGTCTAGACATGAATAGTTCCCCCTTAAGCCTGGTCCAGCAAAGCCAAGATGTGGCTTGTGAAATAATTTTAAGAAGGTGCCAATTGGATGACAGTATTATTGGATATTTCATCCATCATTGGCATGTCTCATCATTTGGACTCATGATATTCTTACCCCCTCTTTGGTAGGAAAGGGTGAGGTTTCTTGAAATTTGTTTCTTTGGCCCCTTATCACGTGTCAATTTGTAGTTTTTAGTGTGATGGTTTATTCTTCACTTACTGGTTAATGCTCAACCCTTAACTTTTCATTCTTCTATATTGTGGGGATTTTCTTTCTATATCCTATCTCTAATTAACATGCACATATAAAAAATGAATATGTTATTTTTTTATCATTTCTTCCCTTCGAACTCTCCTTGTCGTTTCATGCTCTTACTATTAGTGTGTTTACTCTACATTGAAGTGTTCTCACCTTTTTCAACAATCTCGACATTATATATTGATAAGTTTTTATCATTTGTTGTTCATTTTATTTATGGGGGTATGGTAGATGTAGTATGATAATGGCTTTAGGTTAGTGTGGATGTTGTATCTAGCATCATAATCTCTTTTGTGCAAACATGAATCATGAGCAAACATGTTTCCTCACGTCTCATTATTCTTTGTGTGTGATTAGGTACAATAGTTCATGACATAAAGTACCATTTTAAATTCATAACTGATGAGCATAAGCACAATTCGTATTTCTTCACTATTTTTTTTCTTCATTTTTTTGCAGAACTGGAGAAGTATAAAGTAGTTATTGAAGCAATAGATCCTCTCATATATATGACAGTGTCAAGAAATATCACATTCAAAATATTAAATACAGGTACTAATGCATATAATATTGCGTAAATGACATAAGTACATGACAAACACATAGTTTACAACAATGTTCACACAAATATAACATGTCCAACATAGAAGATCTAAGAAAAAATGCATACCAGAAACAACATATAATGATATTCTTCATGCTCCTCAAACCATTTTTTTCTTTCCTTTGTCCAAAACCTAATCATCTGAAAAGGCTCAACAACGGGGGGTGAGATAATACTATCTCAATGGAGCCTTACTAAACCATAAGTCCTCTCGGCCAAAGGATTTCTAGAACTATTCAATTTCTACTAGATTCTAATACTTGTATGACATAATAAAACCAAAGGGTTCAAGGCGTGATTAACCTCATACCATGTAGAAATGTCGATACATTCTCTCTTACATACCATGTACGCTTTAGGAGACGACTAGCTTCGCATAACGTCAACTACCTTCTAGAACTTCTCATATCAAGCTAATTTTTATGGTCTTTGTGACTTAATACTAGTCCTTTCCATCAAGTCATGTTTTATGGTGCGATCTACCATCTTGCTCGAATTTCCGTCTCTGATTACAAGCGACATTTCAGGCACAGGCATAAAGTCTCAACATTCCTCACGTTTATTTCAATTGATCCCTTTAGGAACCAATATCATTGTATGTTCACTATCTCAATATATGCCTAAGTATCCCGAGATCCATTATTAGTTTTCCTTGATTCATAACCTAGTTTACCTACGATGTTTATGTTGCCTCATAAATAATTATTCATTCAAAAACAAAAAACATGCATAAAAGTACAATATCACTTTATCATAGTATAGATATTTGATTTAGCTTTCCAACATAACTGACTGAGTCTCAATCGAAGTTACGAAAATAAAAACACGTCTATTATGGACTAAACCTATTTCTAGCCATAAATTTTTATGAGTGGGCCGTAAAACTCGCTTACGATCGCGTAAGGAAGCCCGTAAGCATTGGATACGACCATAAAAGGCCTAAGCACCACCAAAACATGCATTTTCTCATAGTTTTCCAGCGAACAAGTCACTCTGACATTTCTAGAATCATGTACGGACATAATAAGCACATATTTGACAAGATATACAGCAAATCACACAATGCAATCACAAAATCAAGTAAGAACAAGAGTAACTTCAAGGATCAAATCCCTACCTCTGTAAAATCTTAAACCCCAATAATTGTTTTTACTTTATAATATAATAAACATGGAGGAACGAAAAATTATAAATCAAGGGTATCACATTCACATGAATAACATAGAACTTTTCATTAATGAGTGCTTAATCCAACTTAATATCAAACGTAGAAAATCTCAAAATAATAATCCCGACCCAGATGTCACAATATCAAAGCTTTATTCTAATTTAAATCAACTAGCTAACTTAATAGTTCAGAAAAACATAAACATAAGGTAAACAAATAAAATGGTCTTCTACACCATCTTCCATAAGATACCCAAGCAACTACTCCTCAGTCTCAACCTGAGAATACTCTGCATATAGGTTCACATTGAGAAACATAGAAATAAAGGGGTGAGAATACATTCTACAAAATAACATGGTATAATATAGCAAATGGTAGTATAAACATAAGTTACACAATGCTCACGGCGTCATATGAAATCACTTAACATTTCACAACATACATATAAACTCACTTAACATTTCATAACATACAAGTAAATTCACTTAATATTTCACAACATACATATAATGCTTACGAGATGCACTTTGCCTCTACTCCAATTCATGTGGTACCATCGATTGACCTAGAGCTTATTTTCCTGAGCCATAATAGTTTAGGAGAGTAGATGAGGAACATCCAACACTACAACACTCAACTAGACGTTCGTAGACATGCAATGTCTAGAAGTAAATGTAATCCATGTGTGCACTATAACACCCTTCGCTAAACTATACTTCTAAGAGTACATGTGAGCTACATTGTAATACACACCATTGCTAGACGATATCTACTCCGATTCATATATGATGCATGATGATTCAAACAAATACAATTTCTATTCAAACCTCCAAACCATATTTAACACATTGGTTCTTATCAAGCCTTCAACATAATTGCCACATTAGGGCTTCACTATTTCTCTACCAACACGGGACTTACATCCCGAGGTTAGTGACACAATCACTCATAGTTCACAATTTCATCTCATCAAAACTTTAGACTCATACCCTGAAATATTTACAAGGTTTTGTGTCTCTTTCTTTTTAGATTGTCTTTCCTCGTTACTCTTAACCTCATCATTCATGGTGATTAACATTGGGAATGGATTACCTTTAATATGGGTTAATAATTAATGGGTTGATGCTCTCTTTGGCCTCGGTCTAAGTAGGAACAATATCCTAATCTCTATCTAACTTTTTAAGCTCTTGAGCGTGCGCACACTTCAAATGCTTAAACATAACTCACGAGTAAACACAAAGGATTGTAACAACTTTAACTTTGTGTCACCATAAAAGTTAGTTAACCTCAAAGTTTGGTAAGATATAAATAGATTAACTACTTAAACAATGTCTCGTTTGCCTTCACTTACATGTATCTTTATATAAATAGAGAGCATATTTAACTAAGATAAATCATATTATTCTCACTTAGCCTAAAACATTCTCTTATTAGGATATACATAAGTAAAATTACACGGTACTTCTATACATACTTATGATAAATCATAATCAATCTTTTGATTAAACAATTAACACAATTATAGTCTGTTAAGAATCAAGTGTAAGGAAGAAGTCCCACATTATTAGAAAAGGGAAGATTGAACAGTTTATAAGTGAGAGAACTCACACACCTATCACCTAAAGGTTTTTGGTGAATATGTAGTGTGTCTCTCATAAAGGTGTGTTCCAAGTGTAAAATGCTCTCTCGTGTTGATCTCTGAATTGCCTCCAACTCCAACAGTGGTATCATGAGTCTTTGGTTTCGAGTGAAAGATCTGACTTACTTGTATCGAAAGTACTTCTCACAAGCGGTGGATAAGAGGTGTCCTCTGTTAATGGCGGATATTGATTAGAAAATGGGATCTCCGAATTGCCTCCAACTCCAACAGTGGTATCATGAGTCTTTGGTTTCGAGTGAAAGATTTGGCTTACTTGTATCGAAATTACTCCTCACAAGCGGTGGATAAGAGGTGTCCTGTGTTAATGGCGGTACATTGATTAGGAAAGGGGATCTCCGAATTGCCTCCAACTCCAACAATGGTATCATGAGTCTTTGGTTTCGAGTGAAAGAATCGGCTTACTCGTATCGAAAGTACTCCCCACATGTGATGGATAAGAGGTGTCCTATGTTAATGACGGTACATTGATTAGAAAAGGGAAGATTGAACACTTTATAAGCGAGAGAACCCACACATCTATCACTTCAAAGTTTTAGAATACTCTCTCGTATTGACCCTCGAATTATCTCCAAGATAGTCTAGTATAACCGTAACCTATGATTAATCCTAAATATTCCTAACATATCTCTACTATTCTCAATATCTAAATTCTAGGGAAATTTAATACATACCGCAAGAGAGGTCAATATACCAAGAAACTAGATTTACTAGCCTAAAAACAATATTTTGGACAAAATTGAACGAAACTAGATTTACTAGCCTAAAAACAATATTTTAGATAAAAATGAACTAAATGAATTGATTTAGAGGAACCTTGAATTGACTCACAAAGATGGATAGGGGTCCAAAATCGCTTGAATCGATTCAAATATTCATATGAATTGCTTCATGCTTGCATTTTTCAAGATTTCTGCAAATTCAACAATCTAAACCAACCCCAAAATCTCAACCTAAACTTATTCATTCCACTATGGGTCATACCAAACACCTAATGTTATCTATTTACAAACCACTCATAAAATTCATTAGCTAATTATGGTCATCAACATACAAATATTTATAACGCAAAATCAACACTACAATTATCAAATATGATTTCAAAAAAAACAAACCGGATATGACCTCAAATAAAATTTCAGAGATATCTATGCGTTGAATCTAACTCTTAATCAGCCTCTACCTCAATATTCATGATGAAATCTAAATCCCAATCCCCAATATTCCATATTTAAAGAACCTAAGATGAAGAAATTGACTACAATGTAATTTTTATTTGGAATGGTAAAGAAATGTACAACTCACAAATGCACACAACGTAATTTTTATTTTGAATGGATTAACATTTAACAGATAAACAAAAGATGTCAATTGAGCAGATTACACTATAGGCACATTGCCTCACTCCTGAATCTCAACAGCCTCAAAACCTGTATGAATCGAAGCCTTCACAGCATCCAACACTAGCTGTGTTTTCCTACTAATCACACCCCACTTCTTCTCAGGTTTCGCGTTTCTATACTTAATCTCACCAACCAAACGAGCAAACTCCTTAACCAAAAGAGCCTCCTGAGGAAGATCAGTTTTAACAGTACACTTACTAGGCTGTCTAGCCCAGCAAGTAACAAGATCATCAAAGCTACTCTCAGTACCAACATAATAAGAGGCTTCTTCCTCTTCATAAGGAATAATAAAATCATGAACATGAAGAGTTCCTTTCGTTCCAATAGCTGTTATATCCATTGTCAAGTTGGCCAAGAAAGAACAATGAAATGTTGCTACTCTTCCATCTTCCCAATATAGGGATGCACCACAATCCAATATAACTCCATCATTGTTAAGAACCGGTTTGTGTGAAGCAATTACTGTTTTCGGTAATTCGTAGTTGGAAGCTATTAGGATAGCGCGAATGCAATACCAACCAGCATCACCTAGAGAACCATGTGCATCAAGATCAGACTTCACACGAATGTTTTTCTGTAGATATTCAGAATCTGCAGCAAATGTAAAACAGGCGCGAATCTGTACAAACCAAAAGTCACCGCTAGTATAATCAATAAACAAACAATCTATAATGAATATGAATCAATAAGACATTACCGATTTGAGATTGCCAAAACGGTTTGCATCGTTGAGGAAGTTGGCCATTGAAGCAGTTCTGGGGTTATGAACCCACATAGTATTATCCATGAACTGCACGCCGTTAGATTCACAGGCTTCTGCAATTTGATCGAACTCAGCAACGTCCAGAGCGACGGGCTTCTCGAGGAGCAAATGCTTCTTGTTCTGGGCGGCGAGAACGGCCCAGCGAAGGTGGAGGCTTGTGGGAAGAGGCATGTATACAGCGTCGATATCTGGATCTTGTAGTAGAGCTTCGTAGTTGCCGTAAATTTTGGCAGTTAGAGGGTAACCGTTGGCGGCGGCGAAAGCGGAGGCTTTGTCGTGTGAGCGGCTGGCGACGGCGCAGATGGTGGCGTTGGGGGCTAGATTTATGGCGCGGGAAACCTTTCGAGCTATGTCGGCGCATCCGACTACTCCGATTTGGATTAGAGCTTCCGACATTTTGGTCAACGTGATGAGTGAGTGAGTGAGGAGTGGAGCAAGAAGTAGTTACTTGTCAGTGATGTAAGCTATCACCTTCATCATTGTTCTATATATCATGTTTTCTTTTTCTGGATAAGTAAAAAAATTTAAGGTTATTTATGAGGGGACAACTTCTCTACCCATCACAAAATGTTGGGTAATGTACATTCAACCAATCACGTGATTCCATCTCATTTAATACATTTAATTATTTATTAAAATACTATAAATGTTTGTTGTTTCCAAAGCATTTTACAAAGGAGGTAGCCTTACCCAACTTTTTGAGTTGGGTAGATAAGAATTCACCTATTTATGATAGTAAATACCAATTTCGATATTACTCCTAAAATTCGAGCAAATTTTGATTTTCTTCTTTGAAAAAAAAAAAAGAGGAATTCGACATTACTCCTACAATTTCCGAATTCATTATATTTAGCCTATATCATGATGACGTAGATATGATATGGAGGTATATACAGAATTGCCATGTAAGCGGCCAATAAGCTACTGCAATCTGGCAATAATTGCAAATACCAAAAGAGGGTAAAAAAACTACATAGGATTGAACAATATGTTGGTTTAGGTAAATTTGGGTGGATCTGGATCCTTGCAGCTTGTGTTCAGCTCTAATTTTATCTTTTAGATTATGTTCTATGTTTATTTACCAAGTAAATGATTAGGGGACAACTTCTCTACCCATCACAAAAAGATAAACAATATTATAGAGACTTTCGTTTGAACGACGATTCTTCTGAATAAACGATACTGTTGTGAAAAACGATACCAATAACAAAGTATAATAGGGAATTAGGGAAGAGAATAAGAACACACGAATTGGTTATAACTGCTATTCTTTCACTTTCTCTTAAAACAAGATTACAAGTTTACAAGAATAACAAATAACCTCTCTCACCCTAAATTAGGATTTGCAGCTCTTTTAATGATGAGAGACTAGTATGCTATTTATAATAAAACCTAACATACTAACTAATGGGCTTTTTCAGCAAGGCCCATTACACAAGCCAACTTAATACACAAGCTAACTTAACAAATTAGGGTTTAAACACTAAAACCTAATTTAACATGCTAACAACCCTAGCATCTTCGACATCTGCATGCTAGACCCATCTTCGACTACAGCATGCACACTTCGACACCAGCATGTGAACAATCCTTCGACTTCATGCTTAACTCTGTCGAACTGTCGAACCAAGAAGCTACCCTTCGACAATACTAGAGTTCGATCCAATATCTCACAAATCTCCACCTTGGACCTAACTCTACAACGTCAAGGAACAAACTAGCTTTCTTCATGCAGCTTTATCAACTGCATATAGTGGAAAAACTTGCAACTCGGCAATGTCTTGGTGATCATATCAGCAGCATTGTCTTCAGTCGAAACCTTCAGCACTTGGACTTCTCCACGCTCGATTACTCCTCTGACGAAATGCAGCCTCACATCAATGTGCTTAGTTCGCTCATGATAGGCTGAATTCTTCGACAGGTGTATTGCACTTTGACTATCACATTTAATAGTGATACCTCGACCTTGAAGTTTCAGCTCCTTTGCAAAACCTTCAAGCCACAATGCTTCTTTCACAGCTTCAGTTAGGGCAATATACTCCGCTTCAGTGGTTGATAGAGCAACAACCTTCTGAAGTGTTGCTTTCCAACTAATTGCAGTGCCAAACATAGTGAAAACATATCCAGAAATAGATTTTCTGGAATCCATACAACCTGCATAATCAGAGTCGACATATCCTTCTATTACTGCTTTACTATCTTCACCCAAGGCTCCACCATAAATTAGGACTCTATTCAGAGACCCATTTATGTACCTTAAAATCCACTTCAATGCTTGCCAGTGAGCCTTTCCAGGATTCGCCATGTACCTGCTTACAAGACTTACTGCGTATGCTATGTCGGGTCTAGTACAGACCATAGCATACATCAAAGAACCAACTATATTAGCATACGGAATGCTATTCATATAGACTCTTTCGACATCAGTACTGGGACACTGATCAATACTCAGCTTGAATTGAGGGTTTGTTGGAGTCACAACTGGCTTCGAATTCGACATACCAAACTTTTCAAGAATCTTCCGTAGATATGCCTCTTGAGATAGACATAACTTCGACTTCTTTCTATCTCTTCGAATGTCAATTCCAAGAATCCTGGAAGCAGCTCCCAGATCCTTCATATCGAACTCCTTATTGAGTTCAGCCTTCACCCTTATCACATCTTCAACATTGTTGCTCTCTATGAGAATATCATCCACATAAAGCAACAAAATAACAAATGAATTACCAGGTCGAAATCTGAAGTAAACGCAGTGGTCGAACTGACTTCTAATGAAACTTATGCGTGCCATGAACTTGTCGAATCTCCTATTCCACTGTCGAGGAGATTGTTTCAGCCCATACAAAGATCTCTTTAACTTGCACACATAATCTTCCTTCCCCTTTTCGACATACCCTTCAGGTTGCCTCATTAGGATCGTTTCATCTAAATCACCATACAAGAACGCAGTCTTCACATCCATTTGTTCCAGTTCAAGGTCGAACTGTGCCACCATGGCAAGCAACATTCGAATGGACCTATGCTTTACAACAGGAGAAAACACATCATTGAAGTCGACACCTTCTTTCTGAGTGAAACCCCTTGCAACTAATCTTGCCTTGTATCTTTTCGACGTCACTCCTTCAATTCCTTCCTTAACTTTGAAAATCCATTTACAGCTGACTAACCTTGCCCTGACAGGTTTCTTGATCAGTTCCCAAGTATGATTATCATGAAGAGATTTCATCTCATCATCCATGGCCTTCAGCCATTCAGTCTTATTTCGACTCCTCATAACTTCCTTATAGTCTCTAGGTTCTTCGTCTAGAACCTCACTTGCAGAGATTAAGGCATAAGCTATAAGATCTGCATATCCAAGTCTCTGAGGTGGCTTGATGACTCTTCTCGACCTATCTCTCGACAATAGGTAGTCATCGTCAGTTTCCTCAACTTCAGCATCTTCTGCTTCTTCTTCGACTTCATATGGGATATGCAATTGAGCATCAACATGCTCCACCTCAACAGGAATCTCTACCTGTTCCAGCTCTTCGTCAGATGTTTCTGTACTTCGACCAACATCATCAGTTTTCTTAAAAGCCATTTCAGCTTCATTGAAAACTACATCTCGACTGGTGATACACCTCCTGTGACCTGGCTCTAGGCACCATAGCCTATAAGCTTTGACTCCTTCAGGGTATCCCATGAACATGCATTTCAGAGCTCTAGGTTCGACCTTGTCTTGCCTAATGTGAGCATAGGCTACGCAGCCAAATACTCTCAGTTTGTCGAGATCTGGTGGATGTCCCGACCAAACTTCTTCAGGTGTCTTCATATCTAACGCTGTCGAAGGACATCTGTTTATCAGATATGTTGCTGTCGAAACAGCCTCAGCCCAGAACACCTTTGTTAACCCCGCACTAGTCAACATGCATCTGA
Source organism: Vicia villosa (assembly GCF_029867415.1). Taxonomy (NCBI): domain Eukaryota; kingdom Viridiplantae; phylum Streptophyta; class Magnoliopsida; order Fabales; family Fabaceae; genus Vicia; species Vicia villosa. The sequence goes on along the minus strand of NW_026705811.1, from coordinate 367,514 downwards.
CTCTCTCCAAAATAGTTCGATTAAACCTTTCAGCCAAACCATTTTGCTGTGGAGTACCTGCAGTAGTTCTATGCCTTGCAATACCAGAGGCAGCACAAAAACTGTCGAATGCCTCATTGCAAAATTCAAGGCCATTGTCGGTTCTCAACCTCTTGACCTTTCTGCTAGTCTGATTTTCAACCAGAGTCTTCCAACTTTTGAAATTCTCAAAAGTTTCATCCTTAGTCTTCTGGATGAATACCCATAATTTTCTGGAATAATCATCTACTATGGATAGAAAATACCTTGCTCCTGAATGTGATGGACACCTTGCAGGCCCCCAAAGATCAGCATGGATGTAATCAAGGGATCCATGTGTTCTTTGTTTGCCTTTGTTGAACTTCACTCTGCAAGATTTTCCAAGTACACAGGGTTCACAAAACTTCAGCTTTTCGATTTTGTCTCCACCAAGCAGATTTTGTTTCCCTAATTCGACCAGACCCCTTTCACTGACATGGCCCAATCTCATGTGCCAGATTTCTGTTTTCGACAAAGGTTTCGTGGATGCAACATTTGTCGAACCACTTACAACTTCAGCCTCAAGGGTATACAAGCCTTGTTTCTTCACGCCTCTCAAGACTTCCTTCGAACCCTTCATGACTCTTAGGATACTTTTCTCTCCTTGGAAAACATATCCTTTCTTGTCGAATTCACCTAGAGAAAGCAGATTTCTCTTCAAATCAGGAACATACCTGACTTCAGTCAACAACCTTATTGACTCATCATGGAGCTTGAATCTCACAGATCCAACACCTGCAATCTTGCAAGCCTTGTTGTTTCCCAGCAATATTGATCCACCATCTTGATCACATAATTCCTCGAACAAGTCTTTGTTTGGAGTCATGTGCCAAGTGCAACCTGAATCCATAATCCACTCCTTCTTAGAGTCACTGCTTGAAACCACAAGAACATCAGATGATTCGAAATCATCTTGAACAATGGCAGCGTTGCCATTATCCTTACCTCCATGATATTTCAAGCGTTCAGGGCACACCTTTCTTGTGTGACCCTCCTTCTTACAATGGTAGCATCGAATGCCAGATGCTTCGCCACTGTAAGTCTTCGACTGGCTTTTGCCTTTCTTCTTGTCGAACTTACCATCCTTTCGTAAGAGTTTTCCTTTAACGGCCAAACCTTCGCCAACAGTCGAAGGTTTATGCTCCTTTCGTTCATTCAAGTCCTTAGAGTACAAGGCTGATTGAACTTCTTCAAACGTCAGGGACTCCCTTCCATACAAGAGAGTTTCTTTGAAGTGAGCATGTGATCGAGGCAAAGAACACAATAGTAACAGCGCTTGATCTTCATCATCGATCTTCACATCAATATTTTCAAGATCAAGAATCAGCTTGTTGAACATATCCAACTGCTCAGCCAATACTTTGTCTTCAATCATCTTGAATGAATACAAGGCTTGCTTCAGGTAGAGTCGATTTACCAGCGATTTGGTCATATACAAACTTTCAAGTTTCACCCATAACCCTGATGCCGTCGTCTCCTTTGATACCTGCCGGAGAACCTTATCACCAAGGCTCAACAAAATTGCGCTGTGTGCTTTCTCGATCATATTCGTCTTCTCCGCTGCCGTCAATTCTGCATTCATGGCTGCCTCTCCCTTCAACGCTTCCAAACAACCCTGCTGAACCAGTAGGGCTTTCATCTTCAAGCGCCACAGACCGAAATCATTCACTCCGGTGAACTTTTCAATCTCATACTTTGTAGAAGGCATCTTCTCCACGCTCACCGCACCAATTTGTTGTGAAAAACGATACCAATAACAAAGTATAATAGGGAATTAGGGAAGAGAATAAGAACACACGAATTGGTTATAACTGCTATTCTTTCACTTTCTCTTAAAACAAGATTACAAGTTTACAAGAATAACAAATAACCTCTCTCACCCTAAATTAGGATTTGCAGCTCTTTTAATGATGAGAGACTAGTATGCTATTTATAATAAAACCTAACATACTAACTAATGGGCTTTTTCAGCAAGGCCCATTACACAAGCCAACTTAATACACAAGCTAACTTAACAAATTAGGGTTTAAACACTAAAACCTAATTTAACATGCTAACAACCCTAGCATCTTCGACATCTGCATGCTAGACCCATCTTCGACTACAGCATGCACACTTCGACACCAGCATGTGAACAATCCTTCGACTTCATGCTTAACTCTGTCGAACTGTCGAACCAAGAAGCTACCCTTCGACAATACTAGAGTTCGATCCAATATCTCACAGATACTCATGAAAACCAGGTGTCACCAAATGTTGCTCTTTGGAAACATTTTATCTTCAGACAGTACCGATAACACCATAAATTTTATGTATTTACGTTTGTTAACGGATTTTAATAGAGTGGGTCAATAAAGTTGGGGTCTGCTAGAGCAGCACTATGCTAAAGAAAGATAAACAGGAGACGACCATACTGTCCAAACATAAATTCAACTCAAACCGCGGTGTCATTTTATAAGTCCAACTTTGACCGTTGAATTTTTATTTTTCAACTAATTCGGTTAAATTGGTTTGACAAATAAATTGGACGAATTTGATCGGTTCAATATATTGGGACTAATCTAAAAATAATTAATTGTTTTTTTTTATAAAATTTATTTTTCTAATTTTAAAATGACTCAAAACAAAACATTTTTTATTATTGAAAAAAATTATTACGTGATAACATTTCTAATATTTGACGTTAATTTGGTCATTAACATACTTTAAACAACAAACTAAATAACAATTAAAATTTTATATTATATGTCCTTGTATTCTTGAGAGTACATAATGTCACCACTAGATTAAAAAAATAATGATAAGCTGGCAACATTATCAATATCATTTTTATAATGGACCAGTCTGATAAAAATAAATAAAATAAATAATAGTTGAGTTTAATCGGGTTTGGTTTTCAAAGGTTCTAAAATAATCATCTAAGTCAAAGCAAACTAATCATATAGTGTCCAAATTAAACAATTGGATCAATCAGACATTTGACTCGATCTAATTGCACAAAATACAATGGGTCAGTCAATTTCAAACGGACAACTTAAATTTGTTCACCCCTAAAACTACGCATTTCAAAAGGAGTCAGGAGGAGATTGTTTATGGAACATAACCCTAATCTGAATTGATAAGAAAGAGAAAAATGTGTAAAGAATATATATATATATATATATATATATTTCAATGGTGAAAATTAAAATTGGACAAAATATACTCATAAGTCATAACGACTAAAGTAAAAATCTGCAAATCATTACAGAGATGGACACGGTCGAACGAACAATTATCCACTAAAGCAAGTAGATTTTGTAACACCCCATTTCTATCCGGCAATTATAATGCGGAAAATATCAGAGTATTTAAAAATTTCTGGACAAACAAATGAGGCGTCACATATTCATTTAACAATAAATCACGTCATCGCATTTAGCAGATACATAGCACTTTCTTTAATCAATCAACAAATACTCAGCATATAATACTTTTCAAAACAGAATAACTTCTTTCATTAGAACATGGCGGAATCATAGTTCTCAATCTTTAAATCAATAACATCTTATTCAGCTAAGATAAAACAATAAACAACAACATCATAACATCATAAATCGTTCCACCGAGTGCTATGTATCAGAGCGACAACCGACTCGATTAACGGCAACTAAATCTTCATACTTGAATACCTGTAGGTTACCAATATAAAGGCAACGGCGAACAAGAGAAAAGGGTGAGATATCAAATCATATAAGTGAGCGTATGATAAATTGAATATTAGGATTTAGACATATATAGTTATCACATCACCAGTATTAATATTGCCATACACTTCATACTTTCACTAACTCACAAATCTCACATACTTCTCATCGCATCATAAGTCACACTACTTCACCTTCACATCAATTATATATAAACATATCAGTCATTCACTTGCAAGTCAAATCATGATACATCACGAGTATAAATCACAATTTTAGTCTCAAAACATCACAGCATATAAGTCACTCATCTAGTCACGAAACATCACAGCATATAAGTCACTCATCTAGTCACAAAACATCACATATACATTTAATTACAAAACATCACATATACGGCTAATCACAAAACATCACATATAAGTCACACCAGACATATTCAGTTAATCGCATTCACAAATATTGACATCATCATACTATTCATAGAATCATCAATTCACATTTTCACATACTTCTATCATTTGACAAGTCACAATATACAATCACGACATCGTCATAAAACGTCACAACTATGAATCACATAAGACACATGGGACATGACTCATGTATATGCATGTGGTACCAATCGGAGCTTCAGCTCCTGTCACCAATTGCCCGAATCTGAGGCATAAGGCATAAGCCTTCGTCACTAATTTGCCAATCCAGGCCGTCACAGAGTATGCATATGCAATGTGACTCGACAAACAAGACAACACAACATACTCATCACAATCACATATTTTCACGAGGCATAAGCCTATATCACAATCAATTACCATTATACGAGGTAATTCACGTCACCATAATACTTCATCTTCAGTCACAAAATTATCATCACAAATATATACAACATCACGTATTACCAATCATCACAAACATCGTCATGTTTCAACACATCATCGCAAATCATATAACTTCACATATTAACAAAATCATCACAACATCATCATGTTTCGGCGTAACACCACAAACATATAACTTCATATACCGACAAAATCATCACAACAAATCGACACATTAAGCCAAGTCAAATTAGTCTTATAATTCTCTATAAATTAGTCGATTTATTAACTCACTAATCCACTATCAACTGACCAAAATTATTCACCTAATAATCCCTAATTAATCAGATATATTCCGCGTCACTACCGGTTATCTAATCTCCGGTTAAATTCTTAATATTCACGACTTTATGAGTTTTCGGGTTATACATCCAAGTCACCAAAAACACAACTCAACCGGTTAATTCGGATACAATTCTATTATTTACCGATTATTCAATTTGTTCGATTAAATACTCAAGGTATCGTAATTTACCGATAAACTGAATAGTTAATCCAAGTTCAAGTTTATTCCAATTAAATAGGCTTATAGGACATTAATTCATTCATTAATCAATCGACCGATTAATATCACAATTTCGACAAAAGAACACCATCACATTAATGAACTAATTAAACTTAGTTACCACGTAAATTTTCATCAAATTTCGGACAACTAATTATACCGCTTAATCCGGCTATTTTGATTAAATGAGACTGTTTGGATTATATTAATTCTATAATTCCTATTGTCTCAAATATATTATCTACTATTACTAACCAATGTTGTCAATTTCTACTGGTTTCTATTTCCTATTAAACTACTCCTAAGTTATGTGGTACTTTACTAAGACTACATACTGTCGCACCCCAATTTTTGTTCTACAAATTTCATTCATATGGTCATGTTGCGTTCGTGTTTCGTTTACATTCAAATCATAACATTTCTTGCATATTTTCCGATTTTTATCATCCTTTCAATTTCTACTTCAAGAATAAAAAATTAATTAAAGTTCTTTCATTTGTTCCATTTAGATTTAGATATTTACATCATTTCAATTAAAAAATATACCAAAAGTATGCTTTAGTCATTAGTTTTTTTAATATTGTTATTAATTCTATTATTGATATTGTTATTAGTCTTTAGTGTTATTATTATTTGGGTCATGATAACGATTGTTAAGGATTCTAAATATAAAAATATTCTTTAAATAAATTATTTATTTAAACTTGCAATACATTGAATACAAGTGTTTTCAAAAAAAAATATATCTTTTATATCTTACAATAGTTAATTATTTTAATTTTTATTACATGTGTCTCTGGGACACTAGTTAGCATTACCCTTATTATTTATTTTTATTTTATGCTCAAATGAAAAAAAACTTTTTATTAATCGTTATTGGCTTTTGTTACAAGTCAAGCAAAAAAAAGGAGGTATATGGTTGTTGTCTTTCACGTTTCTGCAAGCCAGCCTTTGTCTTTCACGTTCTTCAGCAAGCCTGCTACAACAGTCCAAATACCCTGCACCACTATGCTGCACCATATCAGTTCCTAGTCCCTGATACTCTGCTCCACCAACCTGCATATGGAGTCCAAAATTTTCACCAAAATATTCATACCAAATCTGCTCAAGAAAAGTTCAAAAAACAGAAGATCAAAGTGGGAAACTTAGTGAACAAGGAGAGAATTTGAAATTCCCCCTCAATTCATTTGAGGTGGATTTCAGTTCTATATAACATGGCTTATTACAAGAATAGAAAGGGGGAGACTCTGCAGCATTTAACACACTAAACAGCAGCACTCACTTTCAATACACTCATAAACCCTTAGCTCACAGCACAAACTCTTTCCCTCAAACACTACCTCACAAACCTTAACCTCCCTGCATAAACTCAGGCATCTGATAAACCGAATCATTCCTCACACTCACTCCATCAACCTCTGCAACAACCTGCATACAAATCCACCAAACTTCAACTCAACCTTCATTAAACCTACCTCTCCAAACTCTACTCAAAAGACCTGAAATACACACCTCAGAATCTACTTCAAATCTCAACCGCATCATTACTCACAAACTCTCACCCTGTATCATCATTTCAAACCGCACAGCCTACCAACAAAAACAAACAGAATTCGCAGCAACCCGACAGAAGAAGCAGAAGGAGAAAGACGCAGAGAATCATACCTGGGTTTGAATTTCGTTTTCTTTGCGCCTTGTATATAGTTTATTTTCATCTGATTTTTCTTATAACTCGTAATCACTTCTGACAATAATGGATTGGGGGTTAATATAAGGGTTTATGTGGGTATTGGGATTAGATTTTTGTTTGATTGTTTTGTTGTTCATACCGATTTGAGAGAGAGAGGCGGAAGAGATTTGTATGTGAGATTGAGAGATGAATGAACCGAGAGAGCCATGGCGGTTGAGAACGAGAACGAGATCGAGAGAGATGTGAGAATGTTTTCTTTTTGTTGTTGTTGAATTACACAGAGAAATCATTGAGAGAGATTCGAAGAGGAAGAGATTCAGGATGTTCCATTTTTTTCTTCGTGAAATAACAGCGTGAGAGAGAGAGAGAGGACATTTGACCCTTTCCATTCATTGTTTTAAAGGCTTAATACATCTTTTAGTCCCCTAACTTAATGGATAAAGGTAACATGTGCCCCAATGGCACATGTTGAAACTTAAATATAGTAAATTTGTATTGAAAAATGTAATAAACACGTTAATAATAAATTTTTTATGAAAACAATCCACAATTTCTAAGTAAAAATATCTACATTTAGCTCTTAACATGTGCCCTTAGCATGACCCCTTAATTTATGATTTCACTTTGGTCCCGTATATAATAAACGTTACATTTTGGTACTTCTAAAACTATTATGTTAGCCAACTTAATCCATTTCGTTTAATTTAACTCTAAATGTCTTAGGTGTGATACTATTGTTGAGTATCTACCATAGATTTCATTTATTTTTTAATTTTAACCATTTGATCTTTTTGATGAATTCTACACCGTTGAGAGTCTATTCATTATTACAGTACACCATCAACACCTAATATTTTTTTACCTGTCTTCATCTTTTCCCTTTCTTCATCTACATTACCATCTTCATCAAATTTCCAGAAAAATTAAAATCCGAGAATATTTCTCCAAATTTTTTTCTAGATCCTAAAACTCAATATAGATTACCATTACTTAATCTCCAATTTATTAACCCTATTTTTGATCTTGTTAATCATTATAACACTAATTCTAATTTTTTAACTAAGGGTTGTTGCTTATGACATTGAAGATCCTTTTTTTCATCTTCTCATTCGTCATCTTCTTCGTGTAGTTGTGGTAGCAATAGCAAAAAAAAATTTCTTTTAGGTTTTATTTGGATTTAAGGTAAGTTCTTCAAATGGGTTTCTGGAGAAAATCTGTGGGGAGGATGTTTGATTTTAAAAGGGTTAAGCATAATCTGGGTTCTTCAAAATGTTTGCATTCAACACTGACACCGATTTATTTACAAGTTTCATGGTGATTTGCATTGACATTATAAATAATCAAACATGAGAGGCTGCAAATAAACTTAAACAAGTTCTATTTAATTTGTTTCTTCACACATAATAGGAGGAAATAGAAAGAGTAGTAGCCATTAGTTTGACACTGTAATTTTAATTTTATGGAAGATAGGTGTACAATTTGTTTGTTATTAAACTATTATCAATATTGGATGAGATTCATTTTTTGGAAATTTATGAGTTTTTGATGAATATTATTTTTTTTGGAAATTTATGAGTTTTTGATGAATATGGTGATGATGAAGAAGATGAAGATACCTAAAGAGTATTATGTGTTGATGGTGTAATGTAATTATTAATAGACTCTCAAGATCCAAGGTGTGAAATTCATCCAAAAAAAAAGATCAAATGATTAAAACTAAAAGAAAAAATAAAGTCTTTGATGGATACTCAATACTAGTGTCACACCTAAGACATTTAAGGTTAAAAGTTAACTGAATGGATCAAATTAATTAAGGGAAAAGTTTTTAAAGGATTAAAATGTAACGTTTATTAAATAATTAAGGGAAAAGTTTTTAAAGGATTAAAATGTAACGTTTATTAAATAATTAAAGTTAAATTTTAAATTAAATTAAAGGACCCAGAGACCAATTAAGCCTTGTTTTAAATTAATTTTAAAATAAAAAACATTAATGTCAAGAGTTAATAGGGACGGAGGCGGCTCACTCTTTTTTTTTAGTTTTAGGGTTTTCTAAACTTTAGTTAGCTCCTGGGCCTATGGGCCTATGTCATCAAGACCAAGTCCAATCTCCTTACCATACACGCCTCATGCAGCAACACCCCCATCCTGTTTTGGTTTGATTGTTATGATTTAGTCTTTGGGCCTTTAACCTTCAAGCCCACACGATTTCTCTATAGTACCCCCTGTTTTGCTGTCATTTTTTTAAGCCATATGTTTTATATCTAATTCTTTTTTTATTACTTTATATTTTGATTGTTTTATATTTGTTTTTTTATTCATGATAAAATACCAAAAAAACATGTTTAAGGTTAGAATTTATTTTCTTATTAAAAACCCAAAAATATTTTCTTTAATTAATTCAAAAATGAACTTTCAAATAAATTCTAACGCTTGATCCAACGTCAAGTTGTTATTGCAAAAATCTCTTTCTTTAATCAAATCGAAAGATTGAGTGACAATTGGTGAACACCTTTTGAATACCTCGATTCTTTTGGATCAAAACATATTAAATAACCTTTTTTAAAACCTTTCTTAATCAAATCAAGAGATCTAGTGACAATTGGTGAACACCTTTTGAATACCTTTGATCTTTTGAATCAAAACACATTAATCAAACAAGAACAACAAGTGACAATAAGACTCGCTTCCTTTTGAATACCTTGGGTAAAGACGCGCTAGGTGAACATCTATGCTCAATCCTTTACTAAAAGTCCGCAAATATCATTTTCGTTAATTTGGACAACAAGTGACAATTAGACTCGCTTCCTTTTGAATATCTTAGGTAAAGACGCGCTAGGTGAACACCTATGCTCAATCCTTTGCTAAACGTCCGCAAATATCCTTTTTTACCAACTTGGACAACAAGTGACATTTGGACTCGCATCCTTTTGAATATCTTAGGTAAAGACGCGGTGGGTAAACACATATGCTCAATCCTTTGCTAAACGTCCACAAGTATCTCCTTACCAATGTGGATAACAAGTGACAATTGGGGCTCACATCCTTTTGAATATCTTGGGTGAACAACGCGCTAGGTGCACACCTATGCTCAAAATGTTCACTAAACATCCCTTTAAAACACAATCTCAATTTCATTCAAACCTTTTTGCCTTATGGCTTTTTCATCTTAAAATCTCTTTTTATAAACGAGACACTTATTCACTTTCAAAATGCGAACATACTTCCACATGTGAAGATCGAATATCTTCTACTCGAATGCGATGATGGCCAAAATCTCGTCTTACTCTTGATTTAGTCATCCATTCTTGTAGTGATCTCTTATCCATGTGCGCGTAGTATTGTTTCCATTTGAAAGCGATCGAGTACCTCTCGCTAAAATCAATTAACAAACCATCGTGGTTCCTAGCCCGAACTACGATTGCTCTGACTTTCTCATTGCACGAGGGAATACGTAGGCACAAGATACAAATGTCTTGGCGAGCATAATAATAAAAAAACATTTATTTTTTCTTCACAATAATAAAAAAAAACCTAAAAATCCTTTCTTTTATCTTTTATCGACTAATAAACAAAAGAACGTAAACATCACACTAACACTCAAACACAAAACTAACTAAATGGGTCCCATCGAGTACGATGGAGGTGAGGGGTGTTAATACCTTCCCCTTGCTTAACCGACTCCCGAACCCTAATTTGGTTGCGATGACCATCTTATCCATTTCCTTTTTATTTGTGGGTTTTATCGATATTTTCCCTTTCCTTTTGGAATAAATAAAATTTGGTGGCGACTATGTTGTATTTCGAGCGTGAGAACACCTCGAGTATTTTTTTTACCACTACAGAAAGTGGCGACTCTGCTGGGGACATCCTAAGAGAGTCAACCCTAGTTTAGTTTATTTTGTGTTCGAGTGTTTGCTTTTGTTTGTTTATTCTTGTGTTCTTTATGATTATTCTTATATTCTTTATGTTTACTCTTGCGTTAGTTATGTTTCTTTACTCTTGCTTTACCGCTTTTTATTTATCTCTGTATATATTCATTTGTGGATATGGGAAAGATATTTGAGTGAAGCTCTCAACCCGAGCTTTTGAAAAACAAGAGAAAAACATAAGTTAGGAGGTGGTTGTGTAGTGTTAGTCCCCAAGGTGAACACCTTGAATGACTAATACGAAAACCCCACTCGAAGGAGACTTATTCATGAAATTTGTCATAAGATGGTTCTCCTGTCGCATGACAGAAATATGATTTCGTCGTTAACTCCAAGGACCTTTAGAACCCGTTCCATCTAAAGAAGTTATGTATCGGTCCCCAAGGTGCACACCTTGTATGATTGGTACGATAACCTCACCTAGAGGATACGTATTCATTAAATTTGTCATAAGATGGTTCGCCCGTCCCATGATGAAATTTTGATTATGCTCGGATGCCTCTAGGAACCATGATATCCAAAACCTCTTAGAGCCATCATGTGAGGGGATTCTTGGGTAAAGAACTTAGACCTGTCCTAACTTAAGGAGCCTTCCTCAATAGGTTGTTCTGTTACCATGCCTTGCATCCAATATTGCATGACATTGCATATCATTTGTATCATGCATACATCCATGTTGTCCAAGTACCTCATTCCAACTGTCTCTTTCCAGTCTCTATCAATCGTCAAGTTGATTCCTCAACACATTGGACTAGAAGCATGTATCCGAAGATTGTGGAAGAACTTCAACAAGAACAAAAGTTGTTGAGAGTGTGTAAACTCGGTTTTTTGAGGCGAACTGACTCCTTGCTCTCTTTTTTTTTATTTTTTTTATTTTTTTATTTTTTGCAAGAGTCGCCATCGACTTTTATTTTATCCAACATTTAGGAAAGGCATAAAAGAACAGGAAAGACCTTTTGACAGATTTTTGGTTCGGGGGGTTGGTTATACAAAGGGAAGGTTTTAAGCACCCTTTGTATCCATTGTTATCCATGGGCTCTTAATTGCTTAGCTCACTTTTGGTTAAATGCTTTATTGATTTTGAAAATAGAAGAAGTGAAGATGGACAATAGGTCACATAGGTCTCTGAAGAGTTTCACCGGGAATAATGCCCTTCAAATACCAGATGAAAGTTTTGAAAATAGATGAGAAATTTTGAAAATACGTTGTTTGAAAATGAAAGTGTTTGAGCAAGCAATTAGGAGTTATCTACTCTCAATTTATAAGATCTTTCCTATGCATTTAATACTTTTCTTAAATGATGGTATGATTAAAAAAAGTAATAAGAGGGAAAACCATAGAGGTGCAAGTGTGCAAAGTGCTTTTTTTTAAGTTTTATCTTGATTATTAATGTTTTAGCTTAAAGGTAAAAATATGGTCCGAGTGGACAAAAGGAAGATGACGGAAACATAAACAATGCGTCCAAATGGACAAAGAAAAAATAGCGGAAGCATAAATAATATGTCCAAATGGACAAAGAGAAAATAGCGGAAACATAAATAATATGTCCAAATGGACAAAGAAAAATAGCGGAAACATAAATAATACGTCCAAATGGACAAAGAAAAATAGCGGAAACATAAATAATATGTCCAAATGGACAAAGAAAAAATAACAGAAATATAAATAATATGTCCAAATGGACAAAGTAAAAATAGCAGAAATATAAATAATATATCCAAATGGACAAAGAAAAAATAGCAGAAATATAAATAATATGTCCAAATGGACAAAGAAAAAATAGCAGAAATATAAATAATATGTCCAAATGGACAAAGAAAAAGTAACAGAAACATAAATAATATGTCCAAATGGACAAAGAAAAAATAGCAGAAATATAAATAATATGTCCAAATGGACAAAGAAAAAATAACAGAAATATAAATAATATGTCCAAATGGACAAAGTAAAAATAGCAGAAATATAAATAATATGTCCAAATAGACAAAGAAAAAATAGCAGAAATATAAATAATATGTCCAAATGGACAAAGAAAAAATAGTTGAAATATAAATAATATGTCCAAATGGACAAAGAAAAAGTAACAGAAACATAAATAATATGTCCAAATGGACAAAGAGAAAATAACATAAACATAAATATGATGAATGATAAAATAAAGTATAAAGCAAGAAATATAAAGAACAATATAATAAAATGCGGAATTTAAAGTTAATTGTTAGTATGTTAGCACGCGAATCATCTTGAAGCTAGTCAAGTATATCCACGATGTTAGTGAAGATCGATGGTGAGTGAATGATGATCTCGGATTTAAAGTTAATGAAAATTTATCAGAAGCTTGATAGAATCATAGCGACTACACGATAAATTTCCAAAAGTCTTAAATCAACTGCATACAATCTCTGCCATATTTGATCTTTTATTCCAATTCGGGACAAAGAAAAAGATAAGAAATAATATCAAATAATATACAAAAATAAATATAAAACAAATTAAACTTAATTCATTCTTTTTGTGATTTTTTGGAATTGATTTTAAGTTAATTAACAAGCTAATTAAACAAATAATTATACAAATAATTAAACTTAACAAGAAAAATATTATTTTATATGTCAAAAATTAGATTATAAAAAATATAAACCTAAATCTAAAAGGAAAATATTTTTGGAGTTTTTTGATTGGTTGAAAATAATTTTAAAAAAAAGCAATATTTACATAATTACTAATTAATTAAGCAAAATAAATTAATTATGAAAAGAAATAAAATATTTTTATGTTAAAAATTAAATAAACATTTTATCAACTTAAAACTAAAATTAAAACATTTTTTTTGAGAAATTGAAAATAGGGTTAATACCTATTTTACCCCCTGCCATATGGGGCGTAGTTGAAAAAACCCCCTGCCAAAAAAAAAGTTTCAAAACATGCCTCATAAAATTTCAAAAGTTTGCATTTGAACCTTTATCACGCCACCTCACTATTGTTTGGTTTTTGGTTAATATGAGAAAACATGTTAAAATTTTGTTGGAGGTGGGAGTTGAACCCACTCCTTGCAACTTCAAGAAGGAGCGCCCAACCACTAGGCTGGAAGCTTTATGTTGTTATATGTTTGCATTTAACTGTTGTTATAGTACCCAACTAATTATTTGCATTTAGTTGATAATTATTTACAACTAATTATTTACTACTTACTGTAACTTTTTTTAGTATATAGATTTTTTAATACTATGTTTTATAGTATCCAACTAATAAAGTTAAACATATACTATTTACTATATATTTTATAATATTTATTTTACTATTAACTTAATTAAATTATAAACTAAATTAAATTAACATAAAATAATATTAATTAATAACGTTAATAGTAAATTAAATTAAATTAAATATAAATTGTTTAAATTAATTAACATAAATCTAGCGTTAATAATAAAATAATATTAAATAAATTAAATAAAAATAAATTAAATTAAATTAAACATAAACGTTAAATTAAATTAAACTAATATTAATTAGAAAATATAAACTAAATTAAATTAATATAAAAAAAATTAATTAATAACGTTGACAGTAAAATAAATTAAATTAAACTAGATATAAATTAAACTAAATTAATATAAATATTATTAGTTTATATTTTATAAGGTAGTTAACTTTAATAGTAAAATAAATATTAATTATTATTTTGTAATTTAACTAATATTAATTAAATATTAAATTTGTTTTACTAATAATGAGTTTAGATAAATATAAAATATAAATCTATTATTATTAACGTTAATTTGTTTTACTAATAATATTTGTTAATAGTAATAATATTTTATAATAATTTAGTTAACGTTAAACACACATAAAGTAATAATATTTAGTTTAATTTAAAGTTAAACACACATAAAGTAATAATAATTTAGTTGACGTTAAACACACATGAAATTTGCAAACGTTAAAATATAAAATATAAAGCAACAACATTTATAATAATTTAGTTTAATTTAGTTTATATTTTATAATTTAATTATTAACAGTAAAATAAATATTAATTATTAATTTATAATTTATAATTTAATTAATATTAATTAATTGATAAATATTAATTAATAACTAATAATATTTACATTAATTAATTATGAAAATATTAACTAAGCTATTAACGTAAACACAGCATTATTATAAGCTAGCTAAGGCAAATGAATAACAAAAAGGAACACGCAGCCTAGTGGTAAAACTGTTGGGCATGTTTGCTTTGGTTCCTGGGTTCAACACCCACAAGGACCAATTTTTTGAGCATTCATATTAAACATTCCTAAAACCAAACAATAAAATAATAATAAAAATGCCACGTGGAATTAAAAAAAATAAAAAATAATAAAAATGCCACCTAAGCCCAACCATGTCATTAAAAAAATTAAAAAAAAATTGCCACATCAGACTTTTTAGTGAGGTGGCGTGATAAAGGTTCAAATGCAAACTTTTGAAATTTTATGAGGCATGTTTTGAAACTTTTTTTTTGGCAGGGGGGTTTTTCAACTACGCCCCATATGGCAGGGGGTAAAATAGGTATTAACCCTTGAAAATATGCATAAATATGGAGTTTTTAATTCATGAACTCCTAACACTACTACATATTAAAAATTACATTGTACTTACTCTATGATGTCCCAAGAGTGGAATAGAGTGATTGAAATTGATTGAAAGTGGCTATTTGAATGAGCCTTGATTTTTACAAGTTTCTTGAAACTTTTGCAAAAATATAAACTTAAGCTATGACTTTGTGGTGATTGTTGTTGTTCTTTGTGTTCCTCCCCCTTTTTTTCCTCCTCTTGAATGAAGAAAATGAAACTCTATTTATAGGCAAGAGATATGATCATAAAGCCTTGCAAGTGGAAATTGTCATGATTGATTTTGTGGAAAAAGAATGGAATATTCTTTTATGCTAGGTTAAAAAACTTAACCATAGTTTAATCACTCAAGTATTATTCTCTTCAATCTTGCAATAATATCTTTAAGCATCTTGAATTGGTCTTGATTGGCAACCATAAGCATCTTTGATAATATCTTTGAATTATCTCACTTTAATTAAACTTTAAATGAATAAAATTTAATTAAAATGAAATAAAAATGTCATGAATCATGGATATGTTGTGAATATCTTTAAACATATGAGAATCAATATTGAATCACAAAAGAATTGGCCTTTTTTGAAAAAAAATCAAATTTTGGTCATTACTTGTTTCATGCATTTTTTCAAAAAAGGTCAACTTCATCAAGGCATATCTCCCTCAATTTTGATCCTATGAAAGTGTTCTTGTACTTTTTGGAAAGCCCAAGATGTCCTCTACAAGCCACTTTGGAAGCGTTTTTGCATTTGGAGAAGTTATTTTGATGATATGGGCTTTGACAAAAAACTGCTTTTTGTTGACTTTCAAAATGACTCGTAATGTTTTGGCTTATATCTCTTAGGCGGAAGCATTTCTTGACCTCGGGCCCAACATCAAAGTTGTAGAGAATTTAATTTCCTTGAGAATGAGCTTTGGTTGGAATTTTTCTGATAAATTATGAGAGAGTTATGGTCGGTCAAAGTTTAGTTGACTTTTAGGTAAAAAACTCTAATTTTGAAACTTGGAGTTTTGTCGATTTCTGAACTTTTCTTGATTAATTATGATCAACCATTGATCACATGATGAATATTTTGACAAAATATGGATGTTGACAAAAAATTGCATTTTTGACTGTCTGTTGACTTTTTGGTCAAACTGAAGTTTTGCGATCTTTCAATAAATCAAGGTCTTCTCCTCTGTTAAATGACGTGAATGGACTATAATGTTGATTTGAAGGCCTTTGAATCATAATTTGAGTCTTGGAATCATCTCCTGATTAAAAGTCAATCCTCTGGTGAAATTAGGTCAAAACCCTAATTTGGCGCTTCGGGCGATCTGGAGAGTTGTCTGCCTTAAACTGAGGCATCCTTGGACTTGAATATTGATTGAAGGAACCTTTGAATCTTGAGAGAATGTTGAACCTCTTGTGGGCCTCAAAACCCTAATTTCTTCAGCTTTCTCTTGATCATTCTCCTGTTTTTGACACACAAGCAACAAACTTTTTTTTCTTTTTTTATTTTTTTGTTAGTAAATAAAAATATGCATGATGATAATGATCATAACACTTAGAAAATGATGGGATCTCAGAGGTCAAAAATTGGGGTGCAACAGAGTGGAAGTTAGCCAGTTGAAGGAGCAAATGAGTCAGGTTATGGGATTTCTGGAAGCCTTACTGAGAAGAGAAGAAAGCTCTCCACCAACCATTGCACCAGAAGTGCATACTCCTATAGTTCTTCCTAATCCTACCATAGCCCAAAGACAGTATCATTCAGTGAATGCTCCAGTGGAAGCCTATGGCTTGTCTCCCAAGGATCTTCCTCAACCTTCTTTCTTAAAACTTCCTGATCAACAATCTTTGTCTATCCCTCAACAAAGCCAAGGAAATCAGTGGCAAATCAAGAATCTAAACAAAACATTAAGGAAACAACAAAAGAGGCCTCGCCGCTTTGATCCAGTGATGTATGTTGAAACTCCTCAACCTCAAGCGGCTAACCAGAATCAAAATCGCAATAGGACCCGCTTCGATCCTATTCCTATGTCATACATTGAACTGTATCCCGTGTTGGTCTGGAAAGGGATGATTACAACTAGGACCCCACCTCCTCCTCGACATCCTCCTCCAACAGGATTTCGGTCCGATCTTCGCTGTGAGTTTCATCAAGGTGTTGTAGGCCATGACTTGGAAGGTTCTTATGCACTGAAGACTATAGTGAAAGAGTTAATTAAATTCTCTCTTTCGAGGATACCAATTCCAATGTCGTCAAAAATCCTTTGCCTGAGCATAACAAGAGTGGCTGAAGATAGAGAACGACAAGATATTTTCCTAAAGCCAAGTCTTTCAGACAGGATAGCTCCTCCTTGTCATTGATTAGTCACTAGGCCTTGTTTCTTTCTGTTTGCAATTTCCTTATTTTATTTTGTGTGCTGCATTGAACTTTGTTTGTTCCTGAATGTTAATTTTAATGAAATGAGCATTACATATTTGAATCAATCCATTTATATCCATTGTATGCTTCTTTATGCTTTATCTTTCAATATATATATATCTTGTTCACTTTCTTCTCTCAAACTTATTTTTTATGCAAAGATTGGAGGGAGGATGATGACAACGAAATACCCAAGTTGTTGAATTGTACGCTTTCAAATAAAACTTTGCTGATGATGTACATGCATTTCAATTCCTAAATAGTGGAGAAATAAGGAAGTTAATCCCTAGTCAACCCCTTTGAGCCTAGAAGTTGGTGTTTCTTTCTGTATGAAAAGCCCGCAATTTTAACCTGGGGTAGGGTAGTTCACAGTTAATTTTGTTGTGCATTCAATTTCAAGAGAATCATTAAGCACACCTTTCAATAAGGGTTTCAACCAAAAGTGACCAAGATGGTTATCATTAATCATTATCAAGGCAGTCACTATCTTTCCAATATAAAAAAAAATCAAAGGAAAAAAGCCCGCTAAGTCAAAACCTACGAAGGAGACTTAGGCAAAATTAGGGGCATCCCGCTGACTGTGATCTCAAATAAAACAGTTCAGGCAAAAGTTAGGGATATCAAAAGAAAGATAAAAAAAGAGAAGTCAATAAATTCCTTGAACAACAATAAAACGTTGTGACTATCAAATGGAAGAAGTGACTGTCATCTCAAAGATTCCCTTGACTTATGAGCCATCATCATTATCATAGGTGCAATTCCAAAGCCTCTTGGAACCTGAATGCATAATTTGAGTTAACTGAGTGTAGGATTGGAAGATCATCACGAATAATGGGGTGGGTACAAATATACTTTGAGCCTATATCCTTTGTTTCTAAAAACGTGAACCAAACCACGTTACATCCTTCAAAAGACCTAATTTGAAGCAAGGTTTATTTTGAAAGCATATTATAACAAGGTTGCGTTAACCTGACTCCTAAAGATTTTTGCAGATTGTTTGTTTTACCATACCTTTGCTTTATCCATCACTCTGAATGTCTAGACCTTTATGTTTGGACCTTTGATTACTTTGCTTTACATCAATAGAATCATTCCAATAAATGATTTTGATTTCAAAATATGCTTTGAGTGTTGCATTAAAATTACTATTCTTGAATGAACATTTTATTTGCAAGTAAGTACTCATCTTTCAAGGAAGTTCAAACAGTCGAGAAACTTGATCTGTAATCTTATCAGGGGCACGTTACTTCAAGATCTTTTTATTGAAGACTCATATTGGGGCACGTGTTTCCAACATTTATTTCAAGAATAGAAGCAAAAATCAGTTAACAATCAGCCACTCAGGGGCAGTCTCCTTCAGCGATACCCAAGCAGTTTATCAGTCCTTCCCAAGAGGATCATCAGTATGACAAAACCATAGTTGGCAGTGTTCTTGTGTTGAGGAATCAGAGTTCCAATCTCCTTTCATAGAAGAGTCTACCTCAGTTGTCACAAACAATTGCATTGCATTGATCATTCATGTATCATGCACAAAAATTTCATATACCATGCATATTCATGTGTATTTTCTCGGGTCTTGTTGTTTTTAAAATCTTACCTTATGATCTAAATCCAACTTACTTGACATTTCTCAACCTTTCTCCTCATTCATGCTTTATCTTGAATGTCTTTGACCTTTTCTTCTCAAAGTCTAATCGTGTTTTATCTTGATCGTCTTTGATGTTGTCTTCATTCATGTTGTATCTTGAATGTCTCTGATATTTTCTTTTCAAAGTCCAATCATGTTTTTCCTCGATTGCCTTTTTTGCTTCAATCATGTTTTATCTTGATGTTCTTCAATCATGTTTTATCTCGATTGTTCTTTAATCATGTTTTATCTCGATTGCCTTCGTTGTTTCGATCATGTTTTATCTTGATTCCCCTTTAATACTTGAGTCAGTCATGCTTTATCTTGGTTGTCTTCAGTCATGTTTTATCTTGATATTCTTCAATCATGTTTTACCTTGATTGTCCTTCGATAATGTCTCATCCATGCTTTATCTTGTTTGTCTTCAATCATGTTTTACCTTGATTCTCTTTGATGTCGTCCAATCAGGTTTTACCTTGATTGTCTTTGATGTCGTTCAATCATGTTTTACCTTGATTCTCTTTGATGTCGTCCACTCATGTTTTACCTTGATTGTCTTTGATGTCGTTCAATCATGTTTTACCTTGATTCTTTTTTATGTCGTCCAATCATGTTTTACCTTGATTGTCTTTGATGTCGTTCAATCATGTTTTACCTTGATTCTCTTTGTAAATAATATTATTCTTAATATTATTCTTCGACCGTCCGACTAAAATCTGACTTTTAAATTAATAAATTCAAATATGCTTCTTAAAATAACACCGACAATCCAAATTCGACCAATATATCATATTTCCGGTCTAATCTTAATTACTCAGAAAATTCCCAAAACTTCAAATATTATTCCAATAATATTTCTAATACTGAAAATATCAAAACTCTTGATTAAATATCAATCCGCTATCCCGAACTAATACCGACTAAATCGTCTCAAAATACGAAAACTTCACTAAACACTCCGAACGTCTAGATTAAGTGAATAATCGAATTTACGAACATTACAGATTTGGATATGAATACCTTGATACTCATCACGCCTCATACTCAGACAATATATATTTATATATTTTATTTATATTATTATATAAAATGTATGTCTGTTATTATTACATTGCTATGCATTTTAATATAAAGGTTCTTTTATTTTACTATTTAACAGTAAAATATTTAAGTTTTGTTAATGTTGTTAAAAATTTAAAGTGATATAATATATTATATATGATCTATTTATTTTACTAGAACTATAAGTAACATATACGAGTATGGATATTTAGATACTCATAGCATAAGGATGTGAGTACAGAATTAAGTGTACATGTGGGTATGAGTTCAGATACGATGATGTTTTTCTATTTGATATGTTTGTTTATTTTAGTTGATGATAGTTCTCCGTCACATCCTCTTTGAAAGTGGTAAACTCACTTGACACATGATGAGCAACCTTTTTTGCATGAGTAATTGGTGTGACTAGTTTAGAATTATGTTTGTATGTTACATCCGGATCTTAAATTTTTTTAGAATATGGTTATAGGAAAATGCAGGGTAAAAAAGTGTAATATTGATCAAAGTGCTTATAAAATCATTATATATTTGAAATAATGAGTTTAGTTAAAGCATAACAAAGTTGATCCACATTCAATTGCATTGTTTATAATCTTCATAGTTTTTAAGAGATACCACTGTTTTTTTAAGAAAAAGGCATAAAATAAGTGCAACGCTTATTAGTTCAAACTTACCTTTACAACGTTCCATCCATCCCAAAAATAATTTTATCAGCACTTTCCTTAATCTGAAAAAAATTGTATTATTTAAAGATAAAAATTGAAGTGAGACCTATGTGTTTCACAATAGAGAATAATAAACCTTAACTAAATTGGCATCTTGTACATGGGAAGGTGTTGGTTGACACATAGAAACATGGTTTTCTATAATACTATAACGAAATTATAACATATGAACCTTAAATTCATCCCATTTACCAAGTAGTTTGTTGATTGTTTCCTCCTCTTAGTTGATGGACACTAAATATAAAGTTTGTCATTTAGGTCGACAATTAATTTTAAATGTCATTATCTTACTAAGGAATGGATCAAGGGCCAAAGGTTATTCTAGTGGATTATTAATACCAAAGTTGCAGCAATATTTACCATTAATACCAAAGGTTGTTACACAAATTATTTAGTGCATCTTCTAATTGTGATTTGACTATAGATTCAACATGGCTATGTGCAAGTGAATGTGATGCAGTTTTGAATTGGCAAAACAATCATTAACATGGCACTTAATCTGAAGGTGGGAATGAAATAATCAGTTTATGATGTTGAATGTTATTGTCATGTGTTACTTTTTCTTTGCTTCTAGAGGATTACAGGTAAATAAACACAGGATTGCATATATGGAAAGAAGGTTTTTGAGCAATACATGGAGATTGTTGGAAGTCTAAAACATGATAATGTGGTTGAGTTAAAAGCTTACTACTATTCAAAAGAAGAGAAACGAATGGTATATGATTACTAAAGTCAAGGGAGTGTCTCTTCTTTGTTGCATGGTATGCACCATTATTTTAACTAATTGCAATTTCTTATGTTTACTATGATTGAATAAAATATCAGTGTCCATATTATTATGTTTATAAGTCATTTTTCTTTTTGAGAATTTCAGGGAAAAGAGGAGAAGACAAGGTGTCTTTAGATTGGGATACTCGGTTGAGAATATCTTTAGGTGCTGCAATAGAAATCACTTACATCCATGTTTGAGAATATCTTTGTATGTTTTTTTTTGTATGTCATGAGTTATAACGTGAAGATTTCTTAACCACTTGAAGTGATCACATGAGTTATAACTGCAAAATACA
Organism: Vicia villosa; assembly: GCF_029867415.1. Lineage (NCBI taxonomy): Eukaryota > Viridiplantae > Streptophyta > Magnoliopsida > Fabales > Fabaceae > Vicia > Vicia villosa. The sequence continues at coordinate 345,264 of NW_026705811.1, read as the reverse complement.
CTGCTCCTCCTTTCATTTTTTTATTGTCTGTGTCACGGTACACCGTACACCAACTTTTTCTCTTGTGTTACTTTAGTAACTTATTTTGAAGGCAAATCTTTATTTCTCCGTTCTCTTGTATTTCTAAATATTTTATATACAAAAGATGGTATTTATGATCCAAATATGGTATATGGTAAAAAATTATTAATTTAAAATTTTTTTTTGATAAAATGGAGGGTCTAAGCCCAAAAACAATTATTTTAAATATTTTTATATACAAAAAAATCTATTATTGATCTAAATATATTTTTTAATCTTTTATTTAAAATAAATATATTATGTAAACAAATGCGCGTAACAGACCAGAACTCGTGCGTATGCACGAGTTTGTTACTAGTTTTTATTATAATTCTCATTTTATTTTACTACTCTATTTAAACAAATCACCACACCTATATTCTCATCATCCTTTTCAAATCACTAATAAATAGTAACACACAAATCACTGTTTTGAGGTTTTTAAAAAAGAGTATTGTTCCAAAATAAATGTCACATTTATAAAAATAATTTATTTTAAAATAAGTGTCGTTTTTAGTTTCTAATGTAATTTTAATTTTTATCTTTGAATTGTACCCTCTAATTAATACTCATAATTTACATTTTTTTCACATTGCATTAATGATAATTAGAATACACCAATAATCAATAAGGATAATTTGGTAAAATTATCATTCTCTTTTTTATTTATCAAATTTTCTTAATATGTGGGAAAGTGTTAATTATGACACTAACACACAAATCACCACTTTGAGATTTCTCCTTTTTAATTCTTAAAAAAACAACAAAACGACTTAATACACGTAGGCGTCAGGGGGAGTGACGTCTCCCCCTAGGTCAAAAGTGCATGTGTTATTGGCGCATTGGTAGTGCATGCATTAGGGACTATGGTGTTTGTGCACATTTTTTAGTACATGCGCCACTATCAGTGGCACCTCCTATTTGCTGTGATTTTTTTTTGTTTGAAGCACGACTATTTTGGTTTGTAATTGAAGTGAATAATTAAAATGAGTGCTTCTTATGAATTGTACTTGAATTATTTGTTGATTTTGGAGTCTAATATTTTATTTTTGAATCTTCTCTATTTCATCAAATTAATATTTCATCATTTTGATATGGTTAAGGATGATATTCGAATTTAAGAAATTGACCTAATTTATATTAAATAAGGATGAATGACTCAACTCGATTGAAAATGTCCTTTAGTAAAAATGAATATTTTATTTATTTATTTTAAAATAATAATAAAAATATATTACCTAACAAGCATATTCCAATATGTTTTATTAGTTTAAATTCATATAAACCTCACTAATAAGAATTTTATATATTCTTTAAAAGAGTTTTACGAACATTTCTATTTTATTTTAAAGTGAGTTTTATGCTTTTTTGAGGATGTAATTATGTAAATGAGATTGTGAAGGTTCCCTCCTTATCTGATTACTGTCTTGCTTGGTAACCAATAACAATGGCGACGCAATCTTATCTTGTCAATCTCAACTCCTTCCATACGGGAATCGCAGGTAACTAACTGTTCAACTTTCTTCTGTACTCCTATAGTCCTATTGTTATCAAACCCACCTTCACTTCACTTCACTCTTTTTCTTCTTTCCATTATTCCACTCTTGTAGGACCAAATCCTTCAATACTCAAACCTGCCAATTTTCGCTTTGGCATCTGGGTACGCTTTCTTATCTACAAACCTCTCTCACAACTTTCACACTTTTATATTTTCTACCTTATTAATAAGATATTTCATGTATATTGAGTTAAATTGAACCAATGGAAATTTATTGGGGGATTCTGATATTTGATACTTTCTTAGGTTTTGGATTCAGAATGTTAGAGGTTGGAGTATATTCACTTGTTTTTCTTTAGGTGTTTTTGTTCAATTTATTCAATTGTTTGGCATTTTTAATTGTTACAGAAAAGTTTGAAGCATCCTACTAAAAGAAATGTCGATGGAAGTTCACGAATCATGCAATGTTGTTCATGTTACACAGAAATTGGAGCAGCTTCTGCACAGAAATGTCTTGATTTGAATCCAAATTTGAATAGCCTCAACCTCAACATACCGGACACTTTACACGCTTCCACGGATTTCGTGACAAGGTTGATGATTCTCGCGGATCTTGATCCTGCTACTGTGAAATTCGCTATTGGATTTCTAGGTCCGTTCCTCTCGGCTTTTGGTTTTCTCTTTATCGCGAGAATAGTCATGTCTTGGTATCCAAAACTTCCTGTGGGAAAGTTTCCTTATGTTATAGCTTATGCTCCTACGGAGCCGCTTCTCGTGCCTACTCGGAAAGTGATTCCACCTCTAGTTGGTGTGGATGTTACTCCTGTGGTTTGGTTTGGATTGCTTAGTTTTCTTAATGAAATATTAGTAGGTCCACAAGGATTACTAGTTCTTCTTTCTCAACAAGTTAATTAGTTTGTACATTTGGTGTGTTTGTGAATGACATAGTTTTCTATCTTATCATTCTTTTTGGGTTTATACAAAGTTAAATACTATTGTGTAACACATTATATAGAAATCGTTGTTTAAATAATTTGGAGTGAGCTTGAATCCCTGTGACCTACTCCTTCTTGCATTTGCTCTTGTTCTTTGAGTACTTCTGCCCAAAAACTCAAACGCCTAGAGTATATAACATGTTTCTTCAAAGACGTTGATAACAAGAAATAGAAATCCAACACAGACATGGAGAGCTCCAATCGCATGCCTCATAGTATGTTAGGCTGTATAACCAATGATTGTTACCTTATGTATACTAATGTTGTTTGTAATAACACTTTTGATGTATGACATTTTAGACTAGGCCGCCCTTGCTTTATTGTTTTTCACAATATGAGAAAAAAATTCTTATATTTTTCGTAAGGTATATGATTTGTGAATCTTGTCATTTAGCTACGCAAACCAAATTACATTTTCATCATTGTCTTACTACAAATATACATGCATTTGACCTTATTCATATGAATATTTTGGGTCCTGTCAACACTTTATCCAGGGATGGATTCTCATTTTTTTAAACAATTGTGGGTAAATGTATTATCATATTTGTTTGGACTTTTCCAATGACAAACAAATATGATACTAGGTCAATTATTTAAACATTTTATAATTTTGTTTTAACTCAATTTTTCCCTAAAACCAAAAGATTTAGAAGTGACAATGGAGTTGACTTCTCATGCCATTATGCAATGAATTCTTAGGAACTCTCCATCAAACTTCATGCGTAAACATACCTCAACAAAATTATATTGTTGAAAGAAAACATAGACATTTGTTTAATGTCACTATAGCCTTACTCTTTAATTATAAACTTTCAAAATGTTTTTGTCATTCGTTTTCATGCCACTTATTTAATAAACAAACTTTTAAAAAAATGATAAGTGTCAAAATTACTTGAAATACGTAGACATTTATTGACTTATTTTACAAGCAATCAATATAAGAACTCCCGGTTAATCAATGAAAAATGATAAAACATTTGTTTTGACTTTTTACTTGTACATTAACCAAAAACTGAAAACTGATCAAGAAACATGCAAAGACCTTGCGAAGACTCTTTCCTACAAGCAAGGCTCGCTAGGCCAGGAAATTATGTAGACAATCAACAAAGGCCTGGACGGTATCCAAACAACAACTTCCCAAGGAACAACAACTTCAATCAAGGATGTAGATTTGAAGTTGGTATATTCAATATACAATCTTTTCAACATTATACACAAGCACCTCCACAACAAGACAAAACAACAAAGTTGGAGGATTTACTTAATCAGTTTATGCATGTGTCCATGGCCAGCCAAAAAAATATTAAAAACTCCGTAAAGACACTTGAGACGCAAGTTGACCAATTAGCTTAATAGTTAGTTGATATCCGAAATAACATATTCAGTGCTAACACATAAACAAATCCAAAATAGCAATGTAGTTTGGTTGAGAATGAACATATCATTATTGTTGCAGTCAAGGAAGGAGAAATAGAAGGACCAGAAGAAGAAGAATCGCAAGAGGAAAGCTACAAAGTTATCCAATAAACTCTACCCCAAGAAGAAGCAGGCCCTAATGTAGTCAAATTACTTGTCTCTATAAGTGGCATAGAATTTGAAATTGCACACATTGACTTGGGTGCAAGTGTAAATATAATCATTGTGAGTGGTACAAAATATTGGTAACCTTGAAGTAGAGCCAATTGTACCAACACTGCAAATGGAGGACAAAACTTGCAGGAAACCAGTGGAAACTATTAAAGACGTACTGATCAGAATTGATAAGTTCTCATTTATGTAGATTTCATGGTGCTAGACATTGAGTCCAACCCAAAGATACCTCTCATTCTGAGAAGGTCATTTATGAAAACCACAAGGATGTTGGTGGACATTGATAAAGGTCAAGTGAAGGTCAAAATCAAAGGTTGTGAGATATGTTTTAGGGTAATAGGTATTGCTTGACACTGACTACCATCAAGCTACTAACGTTAAATAAGCGCTTGTTGGGTGACAATCCAACCAAATTTGATAGTTTTTCTAGTTAGTTTTTTAACTTTATCAAAAATCATAGTGATAGAAGCAAAATCCCAAGGCAATCTAAAAGGAGACTCACTAAGCGCACTTTGGCACATGTTAGTGCTTGTCCAACGTGCCCAGTAGAAAACAAAAAGTCAAAATGTGGCTTCCCGAATAGCGAGAGGCCCGTTACAGGACTTTGGAAAATGGGATTAGAATTAAAATCACCACTTAAGGATACGAGCGCACTTAAAAATGCAAGGGCATTTCAAAAATAAAGTAGGGAGAAAAGGAAATGTGTGAAAAGGAAAATCAAGTAGTAAAGGGCCCCTCGCTAGTGGACAGTGGGATTGATCCCTCTTGGATTAGTCGGTCGCAAGGCCGATTACCAAGATTTCCAACAAAAAAAAATAGTAATGGTGAAAAGAAAGGAAAGGAATATGATTTTGACAAAATAAAATGAAAAAAGAAATCAAATGTCAAAGTATACAAAAAGAAAGAAAATCACCAAAAGAAAATAAAAAATAAATGACAGCTGTGGGATTTGAACCCACGCCCTTTCGGACCAGAGCCTAAATCTGGCGCCTTAGACCACTCGGCCAAACTGTCTTGATATATAATTTTATCAACTTTCGTTACTTATATCAAATATTAACCAAAAACAAGTGAAAAGTTGAAAAGGAATGAAAAACCAGCAAGCAACTTGCAAAGACTTTGCCAAGACTTTTTCCTACAAGCAAAGAATGAAGGTAGAAGTGTTGCTCGAGGATCATTGCAGATGTTGTCCAACCTCTTTCTTCTAGAGTTTAATTGTAAAGCTACGATGAGTAAACGTAACTAATTTTATTTTGTTGGGATTAAGTATAGCCATCATTATATTCATATATTATTACTGTCGTAGAGTTTTATGTACTTCTACTTAAATTTTAATATTTAAGATTCTTTGTTCTTAATGCTTGTTTTAGATTAGTTGCCTAGAACATGTTTTTATGATACGACTTGACATACAAAAACTAGAAAATATCTCATTTTTTATTTGAAAACTAGATGCACTGTCATCTTTAAAAATGTCATATTCTATAAACATGTTTTTCCATATAATGCTCAGACTTGTAACAGAAACACTTTTGAGAAATTCACAAAAAATTGAGGATGTAACCTTCATTGATGTCCCTGACGAATATGGCCACGAGCAAGCCAGGAAAAAAAATGATCACAATCTCTGAGCTTTCACCACCATCTGTAGTAATACCCACCAGAAAATCGATAAGGCAGAAAAAGCCACCAAGATACCTTTAGGATATCCACTAAAACATGATTTTGCTATTGCTCCTTTATATTCTATTTCTTCTTTTATTGTCTAAGATAAATTATCTAAATCTTAAAGTTCCTGTCATCCAAACAATTTCATGGAAACCCACTTCTTACAAATACTAAATCCCAACAATGGATTGAGGCCATTAACACTGAGGCTATTATCTCTCTATTTGAGTTTGTTTTTTTAAAATTTCATCTATTTATGTCTCAGTTTTTTTATAACGTTTAACAATTTTCCTAATCTATGTAGTTTGGAAATTGATCCATATTATAGCAGAAATTGATCCATTTTACCGTTTCTATCTAGTGAGATAAAGTTTGGTTGTTATTGTAAGCTGAATTCCATTGTTTTTAGAATATTGAGTGTTATTCACACAAAATATATATAGTGTTGTCTAACTTTGTAGTGTTCTCAGCAATAGAGACCAACTTTGAGCAAGAGATTACTACATATATTAATGCATAACGTTACTCATTCAAATAAACACCAAAGATGCTCAATCTACAACACAGAAACACACAACATAAACAAAATTTTAATGAGCATAATTATTATTATTGTACAGTATATCTCTTCTAATGATTTCGTACACTCGCTCATTAGAGCTCCTCATCTCAACAAATGCTAAATAAAAAAAGTTAAATACTATTCAAAAGAATATCATTTCGAAACCTAATCTACATCAAATGCTAATTTACAAGCTGCAGACTTAGTTTCTGCAAAATCATCTTCAGGAAATTGAATAGGCAAAACGGACCGACCACCTTCGCCTGAAGTAAATAGCTGCTGCATATTTGAATTGTGTGTGCTCCTGTTTGTTATGCAGGTTGCATCTGATCTCGCTTAAGAGCTTTCTGGAGTTGGATGACCTGTTGTTGCTGCTCTGGTGGCAGGGAACTCAATTGCTCCGGTGTTAGATTCAGTACTTGTTGCAGCAAAACAGACTCCACATCAGATGGAAGCTGAAACAAACCAAATATAATAAGAATGTCGTAAAAGTAATCAGAATAACAACATTAGACGGGGAAGCAAGAGAAAATTCATGGTTGAGAAAATTATACCTGTGAAGATTGTTGGTCAGGTTGCCGCACTTCTGCTTTAGGAACTGCAGGTGCAGGTACTAAGCTACTTCCAGGAACATGAGATGATCCGTTGGAGACAGGCACGTCTGAAGTCCCGGATGCGAGAGAGGATTTCCTTCCATCATTCAATCTAGTGAGCTTTAATGGGCGATTGAAGGATTCTGGAGTATCACGAGTCATGCCTATATTCTCTAATCCCGCAGACATGTTTGAATAATTACTACTGTTTTTGGTCCAATCCTCAGGAGCTTTGGAAGATCTATCACCTTCCTTACTAAATAATTGGGAAGTACCAGATGACATGGAGGGGTCAGCCTGTTTAATAAAAGGAAGTTAGGTACGTTACTCTTAAAGTAAATGGACAAAGCAAGATTAATGGAACTAAACTCATGGTAAATTCTAATATCAACTTAAGGATTTACTTAGGAAGAGGTGTTCATACAATAATCATTAAAATGGATTGGATTTTACAACCTTTTCCAAAAACCAGTTTGAGAAAAACATAACAAGTTTTATAACCGGATATTATTCAACGAACCAGTTTTGTTCAGATTGGTGTGCAGACCAATTAAAAAGCTCACTGAATGCAATTACAGAGATAGTAAATGGAAACAGAAGATTGATTCGAGGAAGCTTAACACATACAGATTTGTGATCGTGGAATTAAAAAAATAAACGATGAAATTATTCAACTAATCTAGGTAGGTCATTCAAAGAGTGATCTCATAAATCATTTTTATACGAAACTAACTGACATGAAAAATATGAGTCAACAAACTCTGATTGCCACACGCGAAATAGACAAAAAAAATATTCAAAAGGAAACATATATTTTTTTGAGAACAAAAGTTATGAAATCGGTTTGAATAATGAAATAATATAAAGAAAGTTGCACAGATAGATTGGAAACCGATAAATATTGGAGAGAGAGTGGGTTTAGCGAGAGAGAAAAAACTATTTGGAAAAATTCCAAGACTTTGTTCATTATTAAAGGGTTATATTTTTGGTTATGGTCATCCAACAAAACCAATATATGGACTGGTTAAAAAGTTTTAATAAAATTATCCAGTTTTTTTGTAGCCGGTTATGGATATCCTACTTATCCGGTTAAAACGAACACACCTAGTTTTACACATATTCTTCAAGAATACTTGCATCAAAGCAACATCTGAAGACAAAATAACTCAAGCAAAATAGGGCACCTGAAAGCTTGCATCTGGACGAACCATTTGAAGATTATGCGAGACAGTTGAGCTTCCAACACGGACTGGATGCTGAAGGAAAGAGCCATGCATTTGCTGGTTCATTGCAGTTGAATTTACTGGCTGAATTGGAGGCCTAACAGACAAACTGCCCAAAGTCAGGGGACGTACAGAAGGAAGTATTAAATTATTCTGCCCTGTTCCAGGCTGTGCGAAATGGTTGCTTGGGGGATGTTGAAGGGGAATTCGAGTCTGCAGTGGAGGCCTTGGATTTGCGGTTAATTGATTAGGACCCAAAGAATTATGAGGTAGAGTGTTGGCTTGGCCTTCTTGAATGTAAGGTGTCAAACCAGACTGCAATTTGCTCTGTCCATAAGGAGGTAGACCAGCCATGGTTTGAGCCAATGTTTGCTGAGTCTGACCAATGTGGCCTTCGTTTATCAACTGTGAGGTTTGATCTGAAACTTGTCTAAGATTTGGCATTTGTAGCTGCAGCAGGTATCATTAAAAATTAAGTTAATAATGTAAACTTGATTGAGATAGCTGAAAAATATGGGCAAAGTAAGCTACAGAAGAACATATATTTTAGTAGTCTGATATTATTTTAGTCCTGATAAAATTATGACATTTTAAGTTTAATCCCTACATTAATAGATCATCAATTTTTTAAGATTATAAGACTTTGTAAGCTGGTGTTAATCTTCAGTCATGGATGACAAAAATTTGCCAAAATAGAGTGGAATCTGAAAAAAAAAAAAAAAAAGTAGTGAAACAGAACAAACCATTGAAGGGGTGACCATCCCTAGCATTATCTGAGCCTGCAAGTGCAACAAATTATGATTATTTCATGATCAAAGAAACTATTTAAAACATTAAACTCTAGTTATAGATCCAATGAAACTAAATTATATGTATGTGGAGGTTAGAACTTTCAACATAGAGGCAAAAAAAATAGCCAGATTATATATTTCAATAAACTAACAAATATTTTTGCTAGATACAACATGGCAACACAAGCTAACTTAGAACAGAAAGATCAGAAATGCTTCAATTTGTAAAAAATAAGACAATTTTGCTTAAGCTCTCATATTTAGAACATGCCAACAAAATCTAAACTATAGTTGTCTCTACTTATTTCTTTAGACAAATTTAGCTGAAATGTTTGCCTAACAAATCCCAATGGCCCAACCCATGTCACGTAACATAACAAATTGTACGGGCAAAGCGTCTTGCGCGGAAAATTCTCACAATGCTTCCCAATACATTGTGTCACAGATAAGGTGAAGAATTTCACACCTAAAACAAACTTACAGCTCATTGCCACACTTAATTTGAAAAATATGAATACAGTTTATGTTTATCCGATGATTCATTCCTCTTTTGTTTAAGAAAATGTTTCAACCGTGTCTATTTGATTTTAAATCATTATCCACTACTCAACTATCTTAGTTCTTACCATTCTATTCACATTTGTTCATCCCCCTCATTTAGCAATTAGACATCAAGCATTTTGTCAGAATAAAGGAATACATTATATCGAAAACATACAAGAATATGTAAATAGAGACAAGTCTGTTATCAAATAATGCTGTGTTTGCATTTATGTACACAAGGGATGATATGGGAGAAAAGTTTATACCTGAAAAAGAGCCTTGGGCAACTGTGGCCTTGAAAGTAACAGCTGGCGGGACATTTCCTTGTTGTGTGTAGCCATTCCCTACAATCATAACAAGAACATATAAGTCAAGAAAATAAAAGGTTATATAGGAAAAAGAAGTTAGCATGACCGAATATTACCTTAACCTCAGAGATTATCTCAGTCAGCTGACTCCTAGACATTTTGGCGAGATGCGAAGTTAAAGGATCATTTGTAAATGCTGACTGATTCTGCAAACCATTTTGATTTGACTGGATGCCAGTCTGAGCGCCACCTAGAGCTGCAGTCATGACAGCTGCAGCTGTTGTGGCAAAATGAAGACCAATAGGTTGATGTTGAGCTGCTTGAGCAGATTCCCCTTGGACAACTGGGATGCCTACTTGTTTCTGAGGGTCTTTAACAGTAAAAAAAAAAAGGAGAAAATGAAAACATGGGACCAAAAAACCAGTGATTAACTACACAAGGTAGTTTGTGACAGGATATAAGTATAGAGGTTATAAAGAACTGACCAACAATTGGCGTCATTCCTGGTCCTCCGCGACCCTGCAGTAATAGAAAAAGAAACATTATAATCAGTGATGGAATTGACATGAAGCCCGCAACTTATTTTTAACCTACACAAGCTTGCAAAAAATGAGTTGGATGGGGGTAGAAGAAAACAGCAACGGAATCTTTATGGTGTTCTAAACGCCCTTCACACCAGTTTTTAAATTTATAGTAAATTATAACATATCACATCATTCTATTATTTTCGTAATGGCTTCAAGTGATTGTCAGTAGTTCAATTTAATTGGTCAAAAAACATAATAAGAATAAGATAACTCGTGTCCCATAATACATGACTTTCAAGGCATGTATCCGTAAAGATAGTTAGGGATGGAGCTTCTCTTGAGCTGATTTGCTGCAGTTTTTTTTATTAGGGTTTGTTCCGGAGCAGGTTTTCAGAGGGGAATGGGGGAAAGCTATGTTATATGATTTCCTTGTTCGAGAGCGTTTTAAACAACTGGAAAGGGTTTGGGGGAACTTTCAAAACTTTCCAACAACCTCCTTCACTCATATTCTAATGTTCTCCTAAATTGAGGAGATTCAACACTCAAATAGGTTGGGAATCTTACCCCCTCATTCTCCTTCCCCTTCCCTTATCTTTCCCTACTAACTTCCAAACAAAGTCTAAAAGAAAACCCAGCAACGATTTACGAAACTACTTAAGTTACTAGTTCAAAAAGTTGAGACAATATACCTGATCTTTATTTCTATCGTTCCCTTTATCGTTTTCGGCAAAATCAACACGTAATTGACGACCATTAATCTCATAACCCTGAAGATTCCTACGAGCACTTAAAGCCGTCTCTTCATCCTTATACTCACAAAATCCATAACCTTTCGGTTTCCCAGTTTCTCTATCAATAACTAATCTGTAGATAAAACAAAATCAACACACTTAAACCCAAAAAAAATAGAACTTTATTCTCAAAATAGTACATATCCACAACCAAAGACACATTCCCCTAATTGCAGAGTTGAAGAAATCAAGAATTAATTAAAAAAATTCAATTTTTTCAACAAAAACGATTAAAATTAACCTGAAAGAAACTACCGGACCAACTTCCTGGCAGATTTCAATAAGCTGTTCTTCCGTTGCATCATACGGTATATTCCCAACTGCAAAAAAATTCACAACAAAATCAACAAAAGAAAAGGTCACAAATTTCAATAATAAAGAACAATTGAGAACCATACCGAAGACACAGCGATGTTGGGCCTGAGAGGAGGCCATGAAAGGATCAACCAGAGAAGAAGAAGGTGAAGCGTTGCTCCATCTTCTTCCTCCTCACTACCACGTTTTCTTCCCAAAACGCTCCGTTCCGATCTTCGGCGAGGGTTTATTTTACTTCGATTTTTATTTTAACTAGTGTGAAACCCGTGCCTCCGCACGGGTTCTGGTGTGGACCGGTTTTATGTTACCAGTTAAAATTTGGAATTCAAAAATAATAGAAAAAATTAAAATAAATTATAAAAAAAAGGATAAAAAAGAAGTTTAAGATTAATATATAAGTTAAAATTTAAAATATTAAATGTGTTACAATATAATATAGGAGTTTTTTATAAACCACTAATATTTAGGTTTTTGTCGGCCACCTTGAGTAATTCATAATATTTTTAAAAAGACATTTTTTTTGAACAATAATTATTATTTTTCTGTATATAAAAATATGTTTTCCTGTATTTATTTCTCGTATGTAAATATTATTTTTTGAGTAAATATTATTTTTGTTTTGACATTCTTTATAAAATCATTGGAATCAATAGTAAATTTATTCCCGTATATAAATTTTATTTTTTTGAATTAATAGTAAATTTATTCTCGTATATAAAAATGGTTTGCCAAACAGAACCTTATATATTATAAAGAAATGGAAAAAAAGTATGTTCAATAAATTTATTACAATTATTTTATTTATTGATAGATTAAAAATATAATTAATTTGATGAATGATAATATCTGAAAAAGTATTTGAAATATATATATATATATTATATATATATATATATATATATATATATATATATATATATATATATATATATATATATATATATATATATATATATATATATATATATATATATATATATGTACATTTAAAACACCATTACTCGTTATTTAATATCAATAATTATATATAATTCAATTCTAATTCTAATTAGTGCATATTTAAAATTTTGAAACCTTAATCATTACTATTTATTATAAATATTCATCTTGCAATTAAAATTTTAACTCTACCATTTCTATCATTTAAGAAACGTATAACTCTATCATTATGTTGAAATGATTAGCCTTAATAACAAATTCTCAAATTCATTTGTAATTAATAGCATTTTTGCTATTATATTTAATTATAATTATGTTCTTTTATTTATGTTGGAATATGGAGTAATGTAGGATGTTGAACATTTATTTTGTACTGATGTGCTTTGATTGTGTAGTAACTTGTAAGAGATAAAAAACAAATTTAAAAATTCTAAATATCAAAACTTCTCATTTTATTTTGGTTATTTAAAAAAAATGTACTTATTTGATAGTAGTCTCTTATAACATGAAAAAAAAAAAAAAATCAATGTACTTATTTGTTACAAAGTTGAATTTCCAAGAAACAATGTAATAAAAGAATAATAAAACAAAAACAAAATTTTGACATCATTTATAAAAATACGTAAATCAGTAATATATTTTTTTCTTATATAAAAATAATATTGTTTATAAATATAATTGTTTTCCCGTATTTTGACATCATTTATAAAAAGTTTAATCAACAATACATTTTTTCTCATATACCAATAGAAATTTGATTCAGTAACATTTTTAAAGCACGTAACAGTATCAAATCAAATGACAAAATATAAGCATAATTCAAAGCACATAACTTTTTTTCTTATTATTAACATTAATTTGTCTTAAAAATTGAGAGGTAAAAAAATAGACACATTTATACACACAATAAAAATATAATAATATAATACACAACTTGCAATATGCACATTAAATATACATAATACTTATACACTCAACTTTCTGTCAATGATGAAGTTTTCTCAAGTTGAGGAAAAGACCTTAAAAGAAATCATGCAACATGTAAAACAAATCAAATATATGTTTCTTTCTGCAAGTTTTGCCTTCCATCTCCAATAAGAGAGGACAAAAACACTATCCAAGTTTCTTTGGATTTTCCCAAGTAAATTATAACTAAATAAGCAAATGCCCATTATATGGTTACCAAAGAGTAATGATAATAATACAACTTTAGTATCCTCCCAAATACAAGAGCAGTTGAAGCAGTGGTGCCAGAGGAGATATCAAGCGAACAGGAATCAGCAAACGCATAATCAACTTTCGACATCCACATAGCCCAAACTGTAGATACTGTAACATCCACATAACTAATCCCACTTATACCAACAACAATCAAACAGTCAGAACCATGAATAAAACCAGAAGAACATAGTTTCTTTCCCTCTAACTAAACCATATATAAAATTAAAGTAGAGAACATAAAAAAACATAAAAGCCCTTAAATTTGAAATAGTTGAAAATTGGAACCAAGTCTTTGTGTCTAGCATGACTCATGGATAGATCATTATCAACTGGTACAGTCTTGTTTGTGTCACAAACAACATGAGAGTAAATAAGAATTGGATGATCAATGTGATTGTCATGAACTTCAGATGACTTAATGAGATTCAGATCACAAGTATTCACGGTAGAAACAGAACCTCTGCGATTACCTTAACCTCTCGCAAAACCATCCCCGCCACCACCGTTGCCGCGATTGTGATACCTCTAACATAAATGTTGCAGACAAATCAATAAGAAGTTATTAATATGGGACATTCATGTATATAACAAATCAATGTTGCATCAATAATAGACATCATATTACCTTTCCTCCCTCAATCATATTCACCAAACATTCCAAAGTTGCAACCAGAATATCAACACCCCTCTCGAAAACCCGAAGATGGCTATAGTCATAAACAATGAACTAAATCAACACTATAAAAACTCATAAACCAACAAAATAAAACAAAAAACAATACATAAAACAAACATGTTGACTAATAGGAGCACCCCCATAAACATTTGCAATATTCACTCCAATTTGCTTCAGCATGTACCTAACAAATTTAGTTTTAAACATGTAAAAAAAAATTAGATTCAAGTTACGTTGTTGTTTTCTTCTTCACCCTCACACACAAGTTAATTTTGTAGATCTAATCTATTTTCTCCACATAAAAAAACAATACATAATGAATCATATAAAACTAAGTTAGTGAAAAATCAAAGAGAAATTATTTTAGTAAGAACTGAATGTAAATATTGATCAGTTTGCTAAATAAATACCTCAGATCTGAGTTTAATCAGAAGGACTGACCTCTCCAAATTTGAATCCAACATTTTGAAACCCCTAAAATGTGCACATATAAATAAAGCCTGTAAAAAACCTGCACATATAGACAACATCAAACATTAACAACAACATCTTTTTCAAGTAACACCAAAGAATTTTCTCGATGGAAAGTCTCTAAATCCATCAAATACAAAACATATTAACAGGCCAAATCAGAAGAAAAAAAAGAAGATAAAGTTGAAACTGATCATGTTTCTGAATAATAATCGTCTGCCTCTGCAAACTAACACTGACGAAGAATCTATAACCAAATGTTAATATTTTTAGTATCAAAATGAAAAAAAAATAAATAAAATGAGGATGAAAAGGAAGAACATAACAGATCAGAAGCAAGGTTAGTGTGAAGGTTTAAAACATCACCTTCAAATCGCATAAATAATGACCGACCACCACACGTTCCTCACGAATCCCACACCGCCATAGGAGTAGCCTTTCATTCTCTACTCCCTTGTTCGTCCTCAGATCCATATTTATGCTTCGATTCTGAAATAGAGAAAAGAAAGAAGAACATTGAGTTTTAAAATGATAGAAGCTAAAGGATTAGATTAGTTTTGAAATGAGAAATTTGAGTTTCAGAAGTAGACGGTGGAAGAAGATGTAGCGGTGGAAGAAGATGAAAGTGGAAGGTTTTGTGAAAAAATGAGGAACGTGAGGAGAGAGAGTAGGGTTAAGGTGAGAGAGAAGTGAGGTTGAGTGTGTTTTCAAAACCAGCCCTGTGTGATCAGAACTTTGCAGACTTATGTACTATTCACCGAAAAAGTAGGTTTAAAAATCAATATTATATTTCATCTATTACCACTTAGTTGTAATAGTTAGATATTGTACATATGTGGCCCAATGGTAACACAAACAGACCAAACTATTAGTTTCAATGTAGCCAAATTCTGAATTTAGTCACAAAAAGTAATTTTTAGACACATTTTGCCCCCAAAACAATTAGGTGTAATTTTTTTAGCAAAGGGCAATTGAGTATTTTCCAGGTACTTTTGTTTTCTTATTTTATAGATTTTATTATTGGTTTTGATTTTGATGGATGCTGGATTTATGTTTTTACTTTTACTGGTGCTCTATTTGTAAGAAAAATATTTACGATTATTATGTTCACCTACTCAAGAAATAAATAAATGCAATGTTTGCTAGTATTGGAAATTAAATCAATGGTAAAAAAGATTTGGAAATTTAAATAAAAGATATATGATCAAATCTAAGATTTTATACGGTTTAGATCTTTCCGACATTATTAGTTACACCTAAGTAGATTGATCATGATTAGAAAATCTTGAGATTTAAAATGGAAAGTAAAATCAATCTAAGATCTTATACGGTTTTGATTTTTTTTGGTTATTGTTATTTACACCTAAGCACATTAATCTTGACTAAAATTTTTGTTTTTCACTACTAACAATATGGTATTTTATATTATTGGCAAAATAATCTTTTTCTTCTCATCCCTTACATTCAAATTTATTTTTATCTTTTAATTTTAAAAAAATTATTTTAGTCTTTCATTTTTTAACATCGTATTAAATTAGTCTTTTTCGTCCAAAAGATGTCACTTTTTTACACTGTGACAACTGTCATGTAACATTAAACTTTTGTGATTAATTTAATGACGGAATAATCGGTCACTAAAATAAATTTTTTAGGTTTTTAATATCATCTTCATCTTCTCCGTTATATCATTTTCATCTTATTTTTGTGGGTGCAAAAATAAAGCATGTACAAAGATTTTCAACATGTTTCTAATTATTCATTGTAAGGAACATTTTGTAGTTGTGATCAAATGAATAAAAAAAACTTCCTTCAATTAATAGGCAACAACAAACATATGGTAGATTGTGTCACATTTATTTTTGTCATCAATTAAAAGATTCATCTTATAAAGAATTTGAAGTTGTTGCATAAGCTTTAAAATCTGATTTTCAACACCACACGCACGCACACACACCCACTCACACACAAAGATGAGATCCATCATACTTCCCATCAAAGTCTCATTGAAAAATAGTTTATCAAATAAAACGGCAAACAAACTGTTGGGTTGGTTAAAAATATGCATGTTGAAGGAGTCTCACATAGCTTAGTTTTGTGAAGAATGAGGAAGTTCATGGCTATATATAGGATTCAAGTTCTTTGAAGTCCCACTTCACTTAATTTTATGAAGGAAGAGGAGTCCAAGACTATATAAAAGATCCGCGTTCTCTTGTTACAAGATGCACCAGTGAAAAAACACTTTAAGCTTGTGTTTGATTTTCTTATACTCTTGTATAAGAGTGTTTTGAGATGTAGTTATATGTTTGTTTTAGAGGGTGTGGGTGTACCGGGGACCCGGGGTAGTTGAGGGTATAATATGTATTGTAACAATTTTTACATAGTGTTGTTCTCTAGTTGTCGTTCGACAACGACTGTGATTTTTCTTCGGTTTTGGAGTTTGCACGTTATGTCCCTGTGTTGTTATTGTGTTTTTATTTTTTTTCTCTGTTTTATTTTTTCCCAACACAAGCGACCCTTCAAATGTTTTCCCCTTAGGCAGGTCACTATTGTTTGATTAAAGGAATCATCCAAATTAGGAAACCACGCCACAAAATTATTAAGAATGGGATGATGTAAGCTCTAATCACCATCGATGAAGTGGCCACAGAGAAAAACATGATCAGATGTCTAATTTGAAGTCCACAAGTCCAAGAGATTCAAAAGGTTTTGTTTTTCTCTAAGGTAAATGGGAACACAATTCTTTTGGTCGATATTTAAGCTCAATAAATTGCAACATAGTCCCCTTACAGATTTCTCTGACATGTTCCCAAAGCAATCTGTCTTTTGAGATGGTTGGTGCCAAATAGTTTGGATTTGTGAGTTTAAGAAAGAAAATAAAGAAACGATTTCTTGGTGCTCAATTATAGGATTTATATGCTTGTGGGTTTGTGGAACAAGCTGAAGAACAATAGAAACCTAGATAGAATGTACGGAAAAGACTAATGTGATTTAATTTTTATAGTTAAAGAACTCAAACAATCTTTTTTTAAGTTAAGAAACTAAAATGAATCTCGACTACAAAATACAGGGTAAAAAAATATATTTTACATATATTATTTAATAAGATACAAACAAATCATCAATTTATGCTTACTATAATAATATTTTTCCAATTTTGTAAAATTAATTTCTTTTTTTAATTTTATTATAACTTTAAAAAAAAAATAGAAGTTGTTAAAAGGGAATAATAAGTGGTCAAAATCATTTTTGTGGTTAATAATCAAGACTATTTTAATGGTGTTATGAAACTGAATAAAACAATATAAGAGAAAAAGAAAAGTAGTAAGTTTATTATATTATTGATATTTTGAATGAGTGATTCCAATAAAATATGAGTCATGTTTATAGGACATACGTAATAAATGAAAAATCAATATGAAATCTCCTAATTGATGGACATTCATAATCATGGCATTTATGACACTCTCCTTTGAATGTCCATAAAGAATATGTCTCGTTAAAACCTTACAAGAAAAAAACATGTGGGCAAAATTATAGTGAAAGAAAAAGATTACAACATTCTTGTGAGGGAACTACCTCGTTACTAATCAATACATATTATTATAAATAAAAAAAGAAATTATAAAGAGACAATCATCTATTATTCATAACAGTCCCCTTTGGATGTTTGTTCAGGATATGCCTCGTTAAAACCTTATTAGGAAAAATCCAGTGAGAATAAAATCTAGTGAAGAAAAAAGAATACAATATCCTTTTAAGAAAAATTCATTTCTCCTCCCCAGTTGAACGAATTCATTTCTCCCCCTCGGTTGAACGATCATTTCTTCGATAATGAATATTAATCTTTTGTACTAGTTGGTTAAAAGTTTCACTAGTGAGTGACTTTGTAAAAAGGTCTGCAAGATTATCACGTGAACAAATTTGTTGGGGTTTATGTCACCACTTTTCTAAAGATCATGAGTGAAAAGGAACTTTGAAAAAATGTGTTTGTTCAGTCTCCTTTAATGTAACCTTCTTTCTATTGAGAGATATATGCAATATTATCTTCATATATGGTGTTGTATTTATTTTTCCAAAAGACAGACCACAAGTATTTTTTATGTGTTGAATTAATTATTTCAACTAAATTCATTCTCGACGTACCTCATGTAGTGCTAAAAGTTCTGCATGATTATATGAAGTTGTTGCATTTTTTTGTAAGCGGTGTTACTCCTTCTTTCCACTGTTTTATAAACCGGACCGGACAGATGAACCGGTCGAATCGGGAACCGGCCAGGTAACCAGTCTGGTTCAATAGCTGGATTAGAAATGTCATTAAACCTGTGTGAACCGGTCAAAATCGGGAAAACTAGCGGTTTTTATGAACTGGCGGTTTAAGTGCATTTTTTTATTTTAAAAAATTAAAACGATGTCGTTTTGATTATTTTAATGAAGAAATTAAAATAAATAAAAATTGCAGATACGGTTGATTTTGTTACCGATGATTTTGATATTGAAGAAGGAGATCCCAACATTGAAACAATATTTCCTTTCTTAAAATTAAATTTACTAAACAATAAAATTATTTTGATATAAATTATTCAATTAGATTATGTTGCGATTAAACTTTGTTTGCAATTATACATTGTAATTTTGTGCTATTTTATTATGTGTGATACATATGTTTAAAATTTGAATTTAAATTATGAACTTGTGAATTTATTTATAATATGATATTTTTTTAATAAATTAAATGCTAGTTATATTTTGTAGAGACTGAATCATCTGGTTCGACAGGCTTTTATACCTATATAATTTTGTTATAATGACCAGTTTATTCAACCGAATTATCTGGTTTAGCCCGGTTTAGTCATGCGGTTGGACCAGTGACTCAGTGGTTCAACCAATAAACTAGTGATTCAATACCCTCACCGTTTTTTAAAACACTGCTTCTTTCACAAGATCCCAAAGATCTTGATAACAGAAAACCATCTTCATCTGCTTGCACCAATTCTCATAATTCTGACCCTTCAAAATTAGGAGACTCGCCAGAAAATGCCCATTTGGATGATTCATTGCAATCACTATTGTTTGCCTCGAATCGCTCAGCCAGAGCTCTAGATACCAGATGTTGGAATTAAACTCAAAACTTTGAGTAATTCCAAATCAATCTTGATGAACAATATTCAATCAACCCAATCGTAATCTCTTGTTTTTCACTCGAGTGATTCAACCAACCTTGGTTGCAAGATGATTCTGAGCAGCAATTTTAATGGAAGAAGAAAGAAAAGATGAATTGGAGAAGAAAGGTGAATTAGGGTTTAACGAAAAATAAGGAAAGAAGAAAAGATTTTCTATAGAGTTTTTCTCTACTCACAAATTGTGATTTTATTCTTTGCAACTGCAAGTGTGTTTTTCAATAATAGGGGTTACTCCCTATTTATAGATTTCGGGTTTCTTGGCTCTCTAAGCCAAAGTCCAAAATACAAAAGCTCAAAATACCTAATTTTGTTAACTACCAAAATAGGTCTATGTCAAAATCCCTATCGAGGCACACTCATTCGACAGTTCAACAACTACATAATTCGACACACACTATGTTAATTCAACACACCTTTGTTTCTGTCGAACAACCTGCTTCAATACAAAAAATTACAATCTCAACAAAATTGACTCCGTTAATTTATATTATTTTATTTGTATTGAGGTCTCGCTCAAGGAGAACGCAAACAAGGGCTTTGTCTTGTGCCTCCAAATTTTCTTTTTCGTGCAAGGCCTATATATCTTTTTACATGTAATTATATTAGCTATTTTTTTTAGGTGCAAGGCCTATATATCTTTTTACATGTAATTTATATTAGCTATTTTTTTAAGAAAATATATCAATACAATTTATAAACTGGTAGTACATTGTTCAGTGTTTGTCGGACATTGTGCAACTATCATTTATACACATGACTTTTGTTTATTTGTTCTTTGCAACATGTATTTAGTTTTAGAGAGAGAATAATGGAACACGACAATAGATTTTTCTATCATTATTACACACTTCATTCTCTTTTGGTTAAATTGCAGTTTTGATCCTCTTATTTTGTCTGATTTACGGAATTATTCCCCTTATTTTAAATTCAAACAGTTTTGGTCCCCCTATTTTAAATTTAAACAGTTTTGGTCTCCCTATTTTAAATTTAAACAGTTTTAGTCCCTCTTTCATGGTTTTTCAAAGAAACTCAATGAGAATTTTTATTTTTGACTTATATTTTTATCTACAAAGTTCAATAATAAATTTATATATGATGACTTGTCCTGTTTTACAAGTAATTTATCATTTAAAAAGTGAAACTATCGTTAATTTTAAGTGCTATGAAAGAGGATCAAAACTGTTTAAATCTAAAATAGGGGACTAAAACTGTTTAAATTTAAAATAGGGGGACCAATTTCGTGAATCAGAGAAAATAGAGGGACCAAAACTGTAATTAAGTCTTCTCTTTCATATCATTTTTTTAAAATGATATAGACTATATGAGGATGTATCAAACGAGAACTTTGGTTATTATGAGAATTGAGAACTTTTAATAATAACCGTACGATTTAAAATCAATGTCTCAGATTTTACTGAAATTTTAAGAGACAATAATTAATAGATAGATTCTGATTTAAATACATATAACATAAATGCATATCTGAGCATTGATTTTAAATTGTACGGTTGTTATTAAAAGTTTTCAGTTTTTATAATAACCAAAGTTTTTATTTGATACATACCCTATACTAAATATATTATTTATTTAATAAATATAAAAATTTAACTTCCTTTATAATAAGGAATAGAGAGAGTATTGATCTAAATTTCAATATAATAAGGAATAGAGAGTATTGATCTAAATTTCAATCTAGCACGTATTTATTATGGTTTTTAATAAGTAATTAAGTTTAAAAATAAATTAGTTTTACTTATGCATTTTTTTAGAACGCATTCAATTTAAAAGATAATGTATAAATTAATGAATTAACTATCAAATTTTTTGTTTTAATTTTTTTATAATTTGTGTTTATATAAAGTATTCATTGTTGTTGTTTTTATTTCAAAATAGTATAAACTTAAAAATTTGAAATTAAGATGAAATAATATTTTTATAAATTGAAATAAAAAATATTAAACAAAATCAATCATAATATATTACATAATTTCCAATAATCAAACTTAAAAAATATATTTAAGAAAAACGTAATTATTTTATTTTAAGTATTTTATAGAGATTGTATTAGAATTTCGCCTTAAGCCTCAAGAAGAGTTGAGCCGACCCTGTTTGTATTAAAAGAAAAATGATTTTTTATGTGTAAAAAAAATTCACATTTTCATGAAAAATAATATTGTGATAAAAATGTGTTTTTGTGATTGTTTATTTGAGTAACATTTTTTTTATTTTGACGCATCTAGAGTGTCACTGTCAACTAAGCAAACTTCAATGATAAAATAAAATAAATAACGTAATTTATGGTTAATTAATCAACAAGCAATCCTCCATTGGAGATGCTTTTAGTATACAAGGATATAGAAAAACAAAATTATTGTTTTAAAAAAAATAATTTATTGATTATCTTAAGATAATTAACAAAATAAATTTTAAATATTTAATGAATAACTTATATTTGTCTTATGTATACTTTTTACATCAATTTTTAATTAATATATTATAATTATTTTATTTTATTTTATTTATAAAACATATAATTAATTAATTAATTAATTAATTGATAACAAATAATTAGCTCTTGTATAAATTACATCTTCTAATGATACTTTTTAATGTTTAATTTTAAAAACATAACTTAAAAACACTAATGTAACATAATAAAAAAATAATGGTAATGCTGCCTAAAAAAACAAAAAAAATGCTGTGTACCAGAAAAAAAAAATGATAAATGACACAATGACAACTAATAGCTTTTTATATATGATGATCTGAACATTTTTTGGATGCTTTTTTTATATATAATTATGGTCGCCTTAAATAATTTACAGGCTCTGTTACAACACTAAAATTAAAAATTTAATATTAAAAAACTCAAAATTTTAACATGCAACATATTCTTCTTTTTTTTTTTATAATATAGTTATGTTGTTCAAAATACTCTTAAATACTAAATAGTAATGCATTGTTATTCTTTTTAACATCGATGATATGATATCAACTATCTTAAAATTCGAAGAAGTTACTCCATCAATAGTTCACCTTATTCATTGCCATTTTTATTTTCTTCAGTGTATCAAGCATCAAAGATTCTTGCTCCACTATCTGTTTAAAATTATAAACATTATATTAATATATAATGTTGAGATTGATATATGAATATTAGTCTCTATAACATAACATCTACATTTATTTTATTTTAATTTTTTTATGAACATGGAAAAACATGACTCTTGTACTATAAAATACAATTGAGAATCATTTTATGTACAAGAAATGACAAAACGAGAGAACCCAACAAGATAAAAAGAATAAAATAATCTTAGGGTGTATTTGAATTGGCGGTGGACAGAATTGAGTTTAGTAGAATTGAGTTTGATAGAATTGATTCTAGCAGAATTGAGTTTAACAGAATAGATTTATGTTTGGATACATTTTTGTAAAAGTGAGTTGAATAATAAATTACAGTGTAAAAATCATCCATAATCAATTCTGGAGACAAAAGCTACAAATTCTAGCTTCAAGTAGAATCAATTCTGGAGACAGAATCAATTCTACTTTTGTCAAACCAAACATCTTAAAATCACACAGAATTGATTCTACATTCTAGAATTAATTTTGACCTTTTCAAAAATCAAACCAAACATGCACTTAACAATAAAGGTCTGAAAACACGTTGAAATCAAAAAAAAGAAAAGAAAAAGATATAGTTAAACATCAACTTCAAGTTAGAACAAATTAGAAAAAATTATCATCAATAAAAAAAACTATTTCTAGAAATTGTTTTTCTTTTAAATGATATTATAACATTTTGAATTTAATTCTTCCTATTACATTTTAGTTTTTGTAATATATTTGTGTTTAAATCTTTATCATATAAAAATTAGTTGAACATGAATTGAATACTATCATAGAAATTGAAGTCAAAATTACGATTATATTCTAATAATTAAAACAAGAACCAAAATAAAGCAAAAACATATCCATAAAAAATTTCATTGTTTTTATAGAAAAAGAATAATAAACAGTTTCATTATTTTTATAAAAAATAAAAAAACAAAAATGAAGATCCCACATACCACTGGAGCAAAGATCATATTATTATGCCTATAATAATAATAATCAATTATACTGAATTCACTTAACATTACAAAAACTTGACGAGTTTAATTTTTGTGTAAAGTTTTTTTTTAATAGTTGTTTAAAGTAATTTTAAAGATATGTTGTCGTGTTATTATTATATTTAAAAAGAATATTATTTTCAATAAATAAAAAGCATACTACTTTTTTAATATTATCAAATAAAGACGCTTTTTTCAATTACATTTTGTGCAAATAACTTTTATATATATAAAAATTAAATTGAAATTTAATTAAAATTTTCATTAGATTATTTTATTTTAAATTGTACTATACTTTAAAAATAAACATCAATCATAACCAAAAATATTCACATGCAGCTATTTTATCTTGATTTTTAACAATTTTTTTGTCTTCATTAATGAAAAATATTAATTTAAGTATATATAATAAATTTAACTACAATTTTAATCTCTAAACTTAAATTCACAAAACCGATTCCTCTATTTTAATGAAAATGACACAAATATTAAAAATAAATTAGAGCTACAAAATTTAATTAAAAGAATTAATTATATCTATAAATTAAAAAAAAAGTTCACAATTGTAATTAAACGTATAAAATAACAAAGATAATTAATGGAAGAAGGAAAAAAATATTAGATAAGTAGATTATTCTTATGTTAAATGTAATTTTAAGTTTTAAACTTCAATTTAAATAAAAAATAAATAAACAAAAACTATTTAAATAATAATAATAATTATTATTATTATTATTATTAGTGTCAAGTAAAAAATTTCAAAATTAATTATTTAAAATTAAAAAATACATATTTAAGATAATATCATTATTTCAATATAATATACATTTAATCATGTTGTGTATCAAAATACTATAATATAATATAAAATAATAATATTACTACATATATTTTCATGTGAAACCATATACATGACACAATTGTATATCATGTCATTATCTAACAAACCAACACAGTTAATTAGTCACACGTTATTGATCATTAAAAGTATTAACTTTAACCCTCAATATCTTATATTGTGGCAATACTCATATACTCATAAAATATTTAATCTATCAGTTATTCATAAAAGTTTTAATATTCCCTAACAATTTATATCAAATTATAAAACTCCCTAATAATACGAAAAATCATCTTTGCAGTTCAAAATACAAAGAAAAACATAAATTTCCTAAAAATGAAATATGTCAAGTGTTGGAAGCAAGACAAAACAGACCAATGATAATCTACAGTATTCTGATTGTCCTACAAATAATTCTCATCTGGATTTTCTGTGCAGAACAATATAACCAAACTAACAATCCAGTAACATGCATTTACCAGGAGTAATGACAACAATATAATAGTAATGCTGAAGAAGTTACTACCAATTAGAGATGATTACAAAATTGGCATATAGATACACATCTATGTACACATTTCACAAATTTGTACAATCACAGATAATCAAAATGGATCCAAAAAATCAAACAACAATAAGATTATACAAGTTTAGTGGCTCGGCAAGATATTAGTGCCTCTACTCATGAATTACGGCTGAAGCTGGCTTACCCTAAACCATATCTTGAGTTGAATATTTACAACAGATAAAATATTTTTATTTTCAGAATATGTTAGAAGAGTAATTGCTTTCATTAACTCTGAGGAGATCTCAGACAAAATTATATATATAGCAGCAAAACTTTGGGTTTACAGATTCAAGGAGAGATGTATCTCCCTAATAGTCTTAAATTTCCAATAGAAACCCACAAGAAAGCACATAAAGCAATAAGAATAGGGAAGAAAAGGAATGAGACTCCCTTTCTGCCTGCTCTCTTCATAGTTGTAGTATCAATACCTGCAGTGATGTCGCTGGGCTTCATCTTCATCATGCTGAAGCTAGACATTCTATTCAAAGCCCGATTCACCAAAGGATTTTCAGCGGCTGATGCAGGAGTGGTAGGTATTGAATCAACAAAAGCCCAGAGAGCAGAGGACAATCTACTTGTAGTAGCAACATCTTCCACAGTACTTTGATTTTCAGCGCTTTCGGTAGGAAAGCATACAGAGTCACACACAACACCTAAACATGACCAAAAACTATGACGTATTAGGGATAGCCTACGACATTTACTAAGCAGAAGAGCCACTTGAAACTGGCTCGAATCTCATTTTTTTAACAGGAATATAATACCATAAAGTTTAGTTATAATTTATAATAAAGCTCTCAAAATATCAAAATTTAAACTACAGAAAGGGTTTCTGCCGCGCATAAGATGGCGTGTCAACCACAGTAAACTGTGAAGAGCTCAGCAGAAATGAGATAGGAAGCTTGAATCTCCATCCAAATCAAAGAAAGTAAAATCATTTTTTGGCAGATGAGCAACATTGTATCCTGTGCCAACAACTATACCTGGATTTGTTAGAGAGAAAGAACCATTGAAGTCTTCTGTTGGACTGCAGGTGTTTCTTTCAACATGCATCCAGAATTCGTCAACAGTTTGATTGGCAACTTCTGCATCAGACAGCAACTGGTGACTCTGATTTTGAATAATGCTGCCAGCGTTATTCATATATGCATGTGAAACTGCTTCGTCGCAAATAGGCTCCAGGCCACAAAGAAACATATCTGCATCTTGGTACATATCAAATTCACTTAACCCATCTTCAAACTGCAGGTTATCAAAGAGATCGTCATTATGCTTTTCCGAATTTGAAACTGAAGGTTCGGTATCAAAGAGATCGTTGATTTCCAAGAAGCCGTCCTCATAAAAGACAGGCTCCTCCTCGCTTTGAATGTTGGAAGCAGAAGTGACCTCGGGTGCTTCAGAAATATGAAAGTGTGAAGTAACTGACTGATTGAAGTCAAAGCTGGGCTGCACATCATAATGTTGACTGCTAGATTGTAATTTTCCACCAGGATCAGGGAATATCATGGCCTCAGAGAACTGACCCATGACCATACTTTGTGTTTCTTCATTAACAACCTATATGAGTCGTGAAAAAATGTCTGTCAGCGGCTATAGAAAATAATATGCATAAAAGCTAAAAGAGAGAAGACCAATATTACAATCAGAAATTAATAAGAATGAATAAACTTCAGGCAAATCACAAACCTGCGGAAAGTCAACATAACCATTCACATAATCTGGTTCAAGAACAGGCTCAACATCAAGCATCCCTTTAATGATTTCATCAATTTCATCATCCAACA
Source organism: Vicia villosa (assembly GCF_029867415.1). Taxonomy (NCBI): domain Eukaryota; kingdom Viridiplantae; phylum Streptophyta; class Magnoliopsida; order Fabales; family Fabaceae; genus Vicia; species Vicia villosa. The sequence goes on along the minus strand of NW_026705811.1, from coordinate 318,002 downwards.
ACGGCTGCAGCTGACCAATAGGAGGGTCCATAACAGCATTTGGAGCCCCCCGCTCAGTTGAATTTACATTAAAATCTACAACATCGTCATCTGCCCATTCTTCTTCTTTAAATGGTGCACCATACTGTTCACCGTTCTTAGGACCCGGTCCACTTTTCTTGAAAACCTTGTATAGTGCATAATAGCCCTGGTATTGAATTAATAACAAAATATGATAGTTAGTAAATAATTGGTTGAAGGTGAAGATTAACAGAAAGTTTATCAAAATAGCTAGTTTAAGGCAATACCTTGACATCGTAGCATCTCTTAAACTCCTCTTCATCCATGGTGTATTCATGCATAACCCAATCAGTTCGCTCCCCATTAGGAGCTCTGCCGATATAGAAAACCAGTGTCTTTTTCACTCCAACTGACCGAGAATTGAATATCACGTTACGATCTTTTCCTGTAGCTTTCCAGTAGCCATGTCTTGTTGCTCGATTAGACCTTGCAGCATTAGGATATTTCCTATCTCGATGACAGAAAAAGAACCACTGCCTATCTCCAGTTTTCAAGAAAGATTGCCCTGCAAAATATTATGACCGTATAAGCAATCAAACCAGAAGATATGAAAAAGTGCAAGCTTTATCAATCAAAATTGAAGCAATACTAACCATATAGCATAAAACATTAGAACTCCAAAAACTCATTATTTGAGGGAAACAAATTCAAAAGGATGCAATTAACCATATTTAACAACATATACAAGCGGATCATCACATACTACAGGTTTGAGAATGAAAACTACACGGATCTATCAAGCACTGATTGAAATTTCAATCTGTGTAAAACGCTCACGCCCCATATCAACCAAAAGATCTCAGCATACCCACAAAATATATAAAGCTGATCGCCATAATCAACCCCACAAAGGGAAATGGGAAGGGTTAATCAATCTCACATTCAAGTCATACCTAAGGAAAAGAAACTCATACAAACCACCTAACAGAAAAATAAACAGAATCACAGCACCATATCATAATATGAATCACTCAGATGAACCCAAATAACACACAAAAACCTTATTGAAACAAACCAAAGTCAACTCTCGGAGCTCTAACCTGAAAAACACGTTCAAAGTATCAAATAAGCATTTGTCATATCCTGAATGGCTGTGTAATCTACCTAATACTTACAATAACAAGATCTAAACATCCATACCCAAATCAACCCCTTATAACCGACCAAACAAAACAAAAACATAAACCTAGGTCAACGACATAACAATCACCAACCAAAAACGATTAAAAAGGTAGTGGAATAAGAATCAAGAGAAAGATTAAATACCAGGTAAATCCTCAGGATCCCACTTGTAAACATCGGTTTCACAAATCACGTTGAACTTCAACTTCTTCCCACAAATCTTCCTTTTCAGATAGTACATCACCAACTCCTCGTCTGTGGGGTGAAAGCGAAAACCGGGCATCGACGACATCACCTCACTGAAACAATCAGCAGAAGCAGATTCCGAAACCGCACCCATCTTGATTACCCAACACCGAAAACGGAAAACTTCACTCTCAGAACCCAAAATCCACCACAATATTAAACGATTCAACCTTCGGATATTCAGAATCGGCGATCAAATTGCAGTATTTGAAACCCTAATTAGAGAAATCAAAATTTCTCACCCAAAAGGGATAAAAAAAAAAAAGCTTTTGGAATCAATGAGTGGTGTAACAAAAAAAACCACAACGTAATACGATCGAACCTCTGGGTACGAGGATTCGAGGATTAGGTTGTGAACCCAAAAAAAAAAACCAAATCGAAAGAGAGAAAAACCAAATGTGAAAATGAGAGTATGAGGGATTTGTAAGGTGAAAGGGGTTTTTGGATTGGGATAGTGTTATGGTCAAAGAAGGAAGCTATGGGAAGTGGTGGGAACCTTCGTTGAAGAAAAAATGATTTGGTGCGTTTTAGTGAGGTAGTGAGTGTGTGAGCTTGTTGGGATCATGTGATTGCGTGGGCTTCAAGCTTTAGATCGTACGGTGTTGAAGGTTTGAGACATGGGTTATATGTGAGATTGGGTGTATACGATTGAACTATTTGTGTGTGAATGTGAACACTCCCTTTTGATTCGGATCAAACATTTCCATTATTAGTTGCTATGAAAGTTACTCGGGATATTTAGATTTTGGTCCGAGGTGGTAAAACGGGTCTGACCGGTGGACCGGTTAGATACGAATGTTTTGTCTGTACTTTTTACAAATTAGAATAAGGTTTTAGTCTCGCATCTTTAATATGTTTGTGTTGTTCCGCAATATTTTTTTACGGATTTTTGCAGGTGTGAATATTAATATAATTTTTTGTGATTTTTAAATTAAAAATATACAATGCATGCAGGTTTGCTCTACCCCAGCTCATAGGGCGGTCAAAGTTTTAGCTCTGAGCCTTCAACAATGTTCGTCTCGCCTCGTTTTTTGTGAATTTTTATGAGGCGGATCTAAATGAGGCGGGTATGACCGTTGCCACCCCTAATTTTGTTTCGATCGATTTTTATTTTAAAAAATAATGATATCTCTATCAATTTGATTTTGTTTTGTTTTAAATGTTTTTAGAAATGAAAGTGATTAATATAGCTAAAATAAGTTCATCATCAAATATAAAAGTTGACACTTGGCAATGACTAGAACAACCAAAATAAATTTATTATCATATTAAATACAAAATACAATAAATTCATTAGATCACCATCAAATAACAAACTACAATCAAAATAAATTTTTAATTTTTTTCTACCGTATCGTCAATTAACCATCCTAGTATAAATTGAAATAAACACATAGTTAGAATATAGGGAAATGTTAACGAGTGCCCCCGGTGTTCGTTAAGAGTTTAAAAATGTGTGTTTCATTTATTAAAGACTTGTATTCAATGTAATGAAAATGGAAATAATTGACTTTTCTAAGAAATAAAAGGTATATTTTCTTAAAACTATTTGTATTCAATGCATTGTAAATTAAAATATTTGATTTATTTATATAATATTTTCTATATTTGGAATCCTTAACTAGTGTCCCTGGGGCACTCGTTAGCATGAATCTATAATATATAACCTTAAATTTATTTTTAATATGAATAGATCAAATTAATTCAACCTATTGCTTCATTTATATCATGTTTTCACTCCATCATTGTTAATCTCACCACTAGTTATATGTATTTCAATCATTTTTAAAAATTAAAACATACACAAAAATCATAAAAGGTTAGTTTGACAATGTCATTAATAAAGTAAATTATTATGGACTAGCCCTACGGTTATGAACGACCCAGTCCACATCCACTCCAGAATGGCCCAATAACTTTGGCCCAGTCACTTAAGGCAAAAAAGTACATCACATCTTCTGCCCGACGTTGAGCTCTCTCATCCTTCTACGTCGAGGACTGTTGACTGTGATCATGTGCGACCAAGCCAGCATCCATACCCGTGATCGGATGTCCTGTTCCCGACTACTGCCGGTTGGACGTTCTTGTCAACCAAGAGATCACTTATGCACGACTACCATCTAGTTCCAAGCAACTTCCCATGATCTCTAGGTTTACTCCTAAAAACCTGACAATCGCGCGTTTTGGGCCTAGATTTACGATTCCAGCCCAAAACGTGGACCAATGGCCATGCGTTGGGGGACAATATAAAATCCCTCTCAATTGAGAGGGTCAGGTGACATAATTTTTAACCCTTGAAACACTCACACGTATCTCTACTCCTATTGACTTGCTCGTCGGAGTGCCTTGTATGTACACCCCCCACTATAAGAAGATTGACAAATTGCGACGGTTAGTTTTGGCAAGTTACGACGGTTTGAACCGTCACAAAAGGTTAGGCGCGACGGTTGTGTACTTGTCATAGAAACATGTGTCGTCATGGTGTATTATGACCGTTGCTAAAATCACCACTCCAACCGTCTTAATTAATCGCGACAGTTAGGAAACAGTCGTAAATTGCAAATAGCAACAGTTACAAACCGTCGTGAATTTTGTATAGTCTTTTTAACTAAATGCTGATTGCGGAGGTTTATAACCCCCGCTAAATTAATGAATTTTTTAAATTAATGCTGAAATGGCCTGGTATAAAAGTCTCCCTGATGGATCCATCATGTCCTAGAGGCAACTGGGGAGGACCTTCTCCCGAAAATTCATAGCTTCTCGGCGCCACCCCAAATCTAAACCGTCCCTCGAAGCCATCATGCAAGGAAAAGATAAATCCCTTCGGGCGTTCATCGAAATATTCAATAAAGAGGTCGTCCAAGTCTCCACGATGGACTATATGAAAAAGTATTTGCTCAAACGCGACCTACACCCGCGCAGTAATTTCGCAAAATCCGTCGGCATAAAGACTCCTTCTTCCCTTGACGCCCTCCTCAAATTCCAAACATATATTTAATACGAGGATAAGGAGGCGGCCAATACCGCCCGCGATGTGCTTATGTGATGTAACTATGTGCAGGAAATTTTGTTTCAAGACTCTTATTCAAATATCACCTACCTAACTAATGGACCACAACTATGGCCTTTAGATGGATAACTGAAGGATAGAAAAACACTTAGAAAGGGGGGTTTGAATAAGTGTAGTTTCAAAAACTCGTAAGATAAAAATAATTTGCACAAGTATTTTTATCCTGGTTCGTTGTTAACTAAACTACTCCAGTCCACCCTATACAAGGTGATTTACCTCAACTGAGGATTTAATCCACTAATCACACGAGATTACAATGGTTTTCCACTTAGACAACTTCTAAGTCTTCTAGAGTCTTCTGATCACAACTTGATCACTCTAGGAACAACTGCTTAGAGACCTTCTAAGACTTCTCTAGAGTATACTGATCACAACCCGATCACTCTAGTCCTTTACAATTTAATGTAAACAAATTCTAAGAGTATTACAATTGCTTCTTAAAAGCGATAATCACAAACTGTGATATTTCTCTTACAGATTTAAGCTTAGACTCACTAAAGTATTACAACAGTAATGTAGTGAGGTTGAATATGAAGTTTGATAGCTTTTGAAGTGAACAGCAATATAGTATCAGAGATAGTTCAGAATTCGTTCAAAGTGCGTCCAAAATTCGTAACCTTGCTTCTCATCAGAACTTCATATTTATAGGCGTTTTGAGAAGATGACCGTTGGGAGCATTTAATGCTTTGCGTATTCCGTACAGCATTGCATTTAATGTTTCACTCTTTTGTCAACTACCTCGAGCCTTGCGTTTGCTGTGACTACTGACGTTGCAGTTAATAGCTTCTAACGTTCCTTTTGTCAGTCAGCGTAGCTTGCCATCTAGTACTTGATTCTGATTTGTTCTTTGTAAATACTACGTTGAATATCATCAGAGTACAAACAGCTTGGTGCAGAGCATCTTCTGATCTTCTGATCTTGATATGCTTCTGAGCGTGATTCCATGACTTCAGTGCTTCTGCTTCTGAACTCAAGTTCTTCTGATGCTTCTAATAGACCATGTTCTGATTCTGCTTGACCATCTTCTGATGTCTTGCCAGACCATGTGCTGAAGTTGCATACTGAACCTTCTGAGTCAAAGCTTCTTAGCGCTGATTTGTGCATACTCTTTATATATTTCCTGAAAAGGAAATTGCATAGGATTAGAGTACCACATTATCTTGAGCAAAATTCATATACATTGTTATCATCAAAACTAAGATTATTGATCAGAACAATTCTTGTTCTAACAATCTCCCCCTTTTTGATGATGACAAAAACATATATAAATGATATGAATTTGCAATCAGAATAACAGACGGCAAAAGACAATTACACAGTTATAGCATAAGCATATAAACATAATGTGAATGTGTCTCCCCCTGAGATTAACAATCTCCCCCTGAGATGAATAATCTCCCCCTGAAATTAATACTAGAAGAATTTTATAAATAAAAGACTTCGCTGAGTATTTCAGTAGAGACGTTCACATATGCTTGAACTTCAGAACATTCACTGCTTCTGATTTCTGCTTCCATAGGACAGCTTCAGAACATTGAATTTCTTTAGATCCTCAGAACATTCACAGCTTCTGATTCCTACTTCCATCGGACAGCTTCAGAACTTGAATTTCTTTGATCCTCGGAACATTCAGAGCTTCTGATTCTTACTTCCAGCGGACAGCTTCAGAGCTTGAATTTCTTCTTAAATTATTCCATGCTAGATTGTATCAGAACATTGTTGAATGTATTTGAGCATCATCAGAGCATCTTCTACATTCTGAAATGTTACAGAACAATCTCCACAACAAAAGTTGTAGCATGAATAAATCATAACTTATCACATATATATATCGGAACATACACAATGCATCAGATTATATATGATAAGATATAGGATTATCAGAACATGTTAAGGACAGAAAATAAGTTAATGCATATTCTATCAGAATATCATCACACTTCTTTCTTCCTGCTTCTGATTCTGAAGCTTTATAGCACTTAGCTTGCTTCAGTTTCCATGAGCATATTCCTTTTACAGAATTTGCGATTCCTCATGATTTTGCTTCTAATGTTGAGCTTTCAATCCTGCAAAACAACTTAGAAAGATATGAAGCTTTCAACTTCTGTTAGTAATGTGGAGGCTTTCTTCCCAGCAACTGCTAATATAAATCAAATCATTTATCACTATTTCTCCCCCTTTTTGTCATAACATCAAAAAGAATGTAAAAGAATCAGATGTAACCACAGGACAAATGGAAAGAGAACCAAATAGTCATTGATAAAATAAGCAGAAGTACAAGAGTTATGCAGAAAAAGCTTTTCATTGATTAAACCAACAGAATTACAAAAGATGTATGCTGATACACACGTGCAATAAGCAAAGAAAACTACAAGGACACAAGGACTACAACCCTAGCCTAGTCATAAGCTTGTCCAGACTAGAACCTCCACTGTAGGAGAGATGCATGAATTCAAGGAGGAAGTGAGAGACAGTTCACAGAAAGAGAACTGACTTGAGACTTCTTGGAATCTTGAGAGATCTGTCTTGAAATCAAAGTCAGCGATCCCAGATATTTGGGGAAGGAAACGTTCTAGGGAAGGGAAACGTTTGACAAGATATAAAATGAAAAAGAAAGTAAAGGAAATGATGAATGGCATTTAATGTTACGTGACAAGAGGAGAGAGAAACTATGACAAATGAAGTGATAGAACAGTTACCTAGGAAAGGCGCCTCCTCAACTGCACGCATGCTTGTCCAAATAGGGTAGATACGTGTTACCATCTGGAAAGCTAGATACAGCTGTATTTACTTTAAAAGATATTCTGAATCAACTTAGACAATGAAACGTTAGTAATAAACGAGTCACTACTTCTAATTGATTTAAGATCAGAACTTCTTATAAAACATTAATCCAATCTCATTTCAGAAGATAGCCATACATAAGATTTTCTCATCTTCTCATTCTGGGCATAAATCCATACTGATATTCTTCAGAATGAACTTAAACCTATCTTCAGCCAGGGGTTTTGTAAAGATATCAGCCCACTGATGGTCTGTATCCACAAAGTTTAAAGATAAAACACCCTTCTGAACATAGTCCCTTATGAAATGATGTTTAATCTCAATGTGTTTAGCTTTTGAATGTAAGATAGGATTCTTAGATAAACATATAGCAGAAGTATTATCACAGAAGATAGGAATGTTATTCTCAAATATTTGATAATCTTCTAACTGACTTTTCATCCAGAGCATTTGTGTGCTACAACCAGCAGCAACAACATATTCTGCTTCTGTTGTTGAAAGAGCAATGGTTGCTTGCTTCTTGCTGTACCAGGAGATTAGGTGACTTCCAAGAAATTGACAACTTCCAGAAGTACTCTTCCTTTCAATTCTATCTCCAGCATAGTCAGCATCATAGAATCCTACTAAGTTGTATTCTTCAGATATTCTGCAAACTAAACCAACATTAGTAGTACCTTTCAAATACCTTAGAATTCTCTTAATAGCAGTTAAGTGAGATTCTCTAGGATCTGATTGGAATCTAGCACACAAACAAACACTGAACAGAATGTCAGGTCTAGAAGCAGTTAAATATAGAAGAGATCCAGTCATACCTCTGTACAACTTCTGATCTACCTTCTTACTTACCTCATCCTTACCTAGTATGCATGTTGGATGCATAGGAGTTTTGGCTTCTTTGCAGTCAGAAAGATTAAACTTCTTCAGAAGTTCTTTCACATACTTGGTTTGATGAACATACGTTCCTTCTGATGTTTGATTGATTTGAATCCCAAGGAAATACTTGAGTTCACCCATCATGCTCATCTCAAACTCAGCCTACATAGACTCAGCAAACTCCTTTCCAAGTGTAGCATTAGATGTTCCAAAGATAATATCATCAACATATATTTGACAAATTAAAATATCCTTTTTAAATGTTTTACAGAAGAGAGTAGTGTCCACTTTTCCTCTAGTGAAACCATTTTCCAAAAGGAAAGAACTCAAACGTTCATACCAAGCTCTAGGAGCTTGTTCAATCCGTATAATGATTTCTTTAATTTAAAAACATGATTTGGAGACATGGAGTCTTCAAAACCAGGAGGTTGATGGACATAAACTTCTTCATCTATGTAACCATTTAAGAAGGCACTCTTAACATCCATCTGATAAAGAGTGATGTTGTGTTGAGTGGCAAAAGAAATTAATAGACGAATAGATTCTAACCTGGCCACTGGTGCAAAGGTTTCTGTATAGTCAATCCCTTCTTGCTGACTATAACCCTGAGCCACCAGTCTGGCTTTGTTTCTTACCACTTCACCTTTCTCACTCAGCTTGTTTCTGAAAACCCATTTTGTTCCTATAATATTGAATCCTTTAGGTCTTGGAACAAGATCCCAAACATCATTCCTTGTAAACTGATTTAACTCTTCTTGCATGGCAATTATCCAGTCTGTATCTTCTAGAGCTTGATCAACAGAAGTTGGCTCGATCAGAGAAACCAGACCTAATTGACATTCAGCATTGTTCTTGAGGAATGCTCTTGTTCTGATAGGATCATCTTTCTTTCCAATAATGACATCTTCTGAGTGAGCAGATGTGAGTCTAGATGATCTTCTGATAGTTGGTTTTTCAGAAATTCTCAGATTTTCCAAGGATGCAGCAACTTGATCTTCTGATTCTTTGCTGCTTTGGTTTTCAGCTTCTGAAACTTTTCTTCTTGGTTCTTCAACTTCTGAGATATCAATATCAATATCTGCAAAATTTTCAAACTGCTTTGGCTTTTCAAGACCAAACTTATCATCAAACCTGATATTGATTGATTCTTCTACAACTAATGTTTCAGTATTGTATACTCTGTAGCCTTTAGAGCGTTCAGAATATCCAAGAAGGAAACACTTTTGTGCCTTAGAATCAAACTTACCAAGATGATCTTTAGTGTTCAGAATAAAACAAACACATCCAAAAGGATGAAAATATGAAATGTTGGGCTTTCTGTTCTTCCACAATTCATAAGGAGTCTTATTTAGAATAGGTCTTATAGAGATTCTATTCTGAATATAACATGCAATGTTTATTGCTTCTGCCCAGAAGTGCTTAGCCATATTGGTTTCGTTGATCATGGTTCTGGCCATTTCTTGTAGAGTCCTATTCTTTCGTTCTACAACTCCATTTTGTTGTGGAGTTCTAGGACAAGAGAAATCATGGGCAATACCATTTTCTTTGAAGAACTCCTCAAAGAATTTGTTCTCAAATTCACCACCATGATCACTTCTGACCTTTATGATTTTACACTCCTTCTCAGTTTGGGTCTGAGTGCAGAATTCAAAGAACACTGAATGAGACTCATCCTTGTGTTTCAAGAACTTTACCCATGTCCAGCGGCTATAATCATCAACGATGACTAATCCATATTTCTTCCCTTTGACAGATGCTGTTTTGACTGGGCCAAACAGATCAATGTGCAAAAGTTCTAACGGCCTTGAGGAAGAGACAACATTCTTAGACTTGAATGCAGGTTTGGAGAACTTGCCATTCTGACATGCTTCACAAAGAGCATCTGATTTGTATTTCAGATTAGGGAGTCCTCTGACAAGATTTAGTTTGTTAATCTGAGAAATCTTTCTCAACCTAGCATGTCCTAATCTTCTGTGCCAGACCCATTGCTCTTCAGAAACAGACATAAGACAAATCACCTTCTGATTCTTAAGATCCTGAAGATCTCTCTTATAAATGTTGTTCTTTCTCTTGCCTGTAAATAGGATTGAGCCATCCTTCTGACTTACAGCCTTGCAAGACTTTTGATTAAAGATTATGTCATAACCATTGTCACTTAATTGACTTATGGACAATAAGTTATGAGCTAATCCATCTACTAGAAGAACATTAGAAATAGAAGGAGAGTTACCAGACTTTATAGTTCCTGAGCCAATAATTTTGCCCTTCTGATCTCCTCCAAACTTCACTTCTCCAGCAGATTTAAGCACCAGGTCTTGGAACACAGACCTTCTTCCTGTCATGTGTCGCGAGCATCCAGAGTCCAGGTACCATGACATGTTGTGCTTTTCCTTCTTTGCAGCCAAGGATATCTGCAATAGGAATAATCTTTTCCTTAGGTACCCACATCTTCTTGGGTTCTTTCTTGTTAGTTTTCCTCAAGTTCTGATTGAACTTGGGTTTAGCATTATATGAAATAGGAGGAACAGAATGATAGTTTATGTTCTGAGTTCCATGATATTTCTTAGGTTTTGTCACATCCTTCTTGGTGTGTGTTATGTGAAAGCTTTGAGCATGTGATGTGTGCCTAATATCATGGGAGTGGCCAAATTTAAATTGGTTATACAGAGGCTTGTATGATATTTTCATATCATCCACAGATTCAAGCTTGTATGGGATTTCACCCTCATAACCAATGCCAGCTCTTTTGTTTCCTGACACAGTATATATCATAGAAGCAAGTTGACTTCTGCCAATACTTCTAGATAAAAACTTTCTGAAACTTAAGTCATATTCTTTCAGAATATTGTTCAGACTTGGAGTAGATTTTTCAGAGACAGAAGGAGATCCAATATTTTTGGATAAATTTAAAACTTTTTCCTTCAGTTCAGAATTCTCCACTTCAAGCTTCTTAATTTCAAATTCAAATAGCTTTTTCAGCTTCTTGTATTTGATACTAATCTGAGACTTGAGTTCCAGAAGTTCTGTTAGACTGGAAACTAACTCTTCTCTAGATGGTTCAGAAAATACCTCTTCAGAATCTGATTCTGATGTAGATTCTGATCCGTCATCCATTGTGGCCATTAGTGCCAGATTTTCCTGCTCATCTTCAGAGTCTGATTCTGATTCTGAATCATCCCATGTTGCCATAAGACCTTTCTTCTTATGAAATTTCTTCTTGGGATTTTCCTTCTGAAGTTTTGGGCACTCACTTTTGAAGTGTCCTGGCTCATTGCATTCATAGCACACGACCTTTTTCTTGTCATTTCTTCTGCCTCCAGAAGATTCTCCTCTTTCAGGCTTCTTTGAGCTTTTGAAGCTCCTGAACCTCCTTTGCTTGCTTTTCCAGAGTTGATTGACTCTTCTGGAAATCATGGACAGTTCATCTTCTTCTTCTTCTGATTCTGATTCTTCAGAATCTTCTTCTTCAGCCTGAAAAGCGTTAGTGCATTTTTTAAAATTAGATTTTAATGCAATAAACTTACCTTTCTTCTGAGGTTCATTTGCGTCAAGTTCAATCTCATGACTCCTCAGGGCACTGATCAGCTCTTCCAAAGAAACTTCATTCAGATTCTTCGCAATCTTGAATGCAGTCACCATTGGGCCCCATCTTCTGGGCAAGCTTCTGATGATCTTCTTTACATGATCAGCCTTGGTGTAGCCTTTGTCCAGAACTCTTAATCCAGCAGTCAGAGTTTGAAATCTTGAAAACATCTTCTCAATGTCTTCATCATCCTCCATCTTGAAGGCTTCGTACTTCTGGATTAGTGCAAGAGCTTTGGTATCCTTGACTTGAGCATTTCCTTCATGAGTCATTTTCAAGGACTCATATATGTCATGAGCCGTTTCCTTGTTAGATATCTTCTCATACTCAGCATGAGAGATAGCATTCAGCAAAACAGTCCTGCATTTGTGATGATTTTTGAATTCTTTCTTTTGATCATCAGTCATTTCGCTTCTTGTGAGCCTTACACCAGTAGTTTTAACAGGATGTTTGTAACCATCCAACAGAAGATCCCATAGATCAGCATCCAGACCAAGAAAGTAACTTTCCAGTTTATCTTTCCAATATTCAAAGTTTTCACCATCGAATACTGGTGGTCTAGTGTAACCATTGTTACCATTACCATTGTATTGCTCAGTAGAGCCAGATGTAGATGGTGGAGGTATTTGCTCAGTACCAGCCATCTCAGCGTTTTTCTCTTCCTGAATCTTTTTCTAAACACGGTTAAGTGCTTGCACCTTAGAACCGGCGCTCTGATGCCAATTGAAGGATAGAAAAACACTTAGAAAGGGGGGTTTGAATAAGTGTAGTTTCAAAAACTCGTAAGATAAAAATAATTTGCACAAGTATTTTTATCCTGGTTCGTTGTTAACTAAACTACTCCAGTCCACCCTATACAAGGTGATTTACCTAAACTGAGGATTTAATCCACTAATCACACGAGATTACAATGGTTTTCCACTTAGACAACTTCTAAGTCTTCTAGAGTCTTCTGATCACAACTTGATCACTATAGGAACAACTGCTTAGAGACCTTCTAAGACTTCTCTAGAGTATAGTGATCACAACCCGATCACTCTAGTCCTTTACAATTTAATGTAAACAAATTCTAAGAGTATTACAATTGCTTCTTAAAAGCGATAATCACAAACTGTGATATTTCTCTTACAGATTTAAGCTTAGACTCACTAAAGTATTACAACAGTAATGTAGTGAGGTTGAAGATGAAGTTTGATAGCTTTTGAAGTGAACAGCAAGATAGTATCAGAGATAGTTCAAAATTCGTTCAAAGTGCGTCCAAAATTCGTAACCTTGCTTCTCATCAGAACTTCATATTTATAGGCGTTTTGAGAAGATGACCGTTGGGAGCATTTAATGCTTTGCGTATTCCGTACAGCATTGCATTTAATGTTTCACTCTTTTGTCAACTACCTCGAGCCTTGCGTTTGCTGTGACTACTGACGTTGCAGTTAATAGCTTCTAATGTTCCTTTTGTCAGTCAGCGTAGCTTGCCATCTAGTACTTGATTCTGATTTGTTCTTTGTAAATACTACGTTGAATATCATCAGAGTACAAACAGCTTGGTGCAGAGCATCTTCTGATCTTCTGATCTTGATATGCTTCTGAGCGTGATTCTATGACTTCAGTGCTTCTGCTTCTGAACTCAAGTTCTTCTGATGCTTCTAATAGACCATGTTCTGATTCTGCTTGACCATCTTCTGATGTCTTGCCAGACCATGTGCTGAAGTTGCATACTGAACCTTCTGAGTCAAAGCTTCTTAGCGCTGATTTGTGCATACTCTTTATATATTTCCTGAAAAGGAAATTGCATAGGATTAGAGTACCACATTATCTTGAGCAAAATTCATATACATTGTTATCATCAAAACTAAGATTATTGATCAGAACAATTCTTATTCTAACAATAACTAGCAGTCAATCCACCATTGATGAGAAGTTCAATTGGACGTCCCAAAAAATTGAGGAGCAAGACAAATGATGAGCCTAGAAATCCACATGTGCTGCCTACTTTTTTTTTACCATAGTTACATGCCATGATTGTGGAGAACTTGGTCAAAACATGAAGAGTTACAGGGGAAAGAGACCTAGAGATAGAATCGTACTAAAGGGTAGAAACAAGGTTAAGAATGCAAAGACAGCCAATACCAAAACCAAGGACTAGACCAAGACAAAGACAAATAGCAAGATCAAGAAGACAAAGTCAACCACTGTAATTGCAATAGGAAGTTCATCACAAGGACTACCTCCTACACAACCAAATCAATAATAGTTTTAGGATGATCTAGTTGTTATTTTGTAATGTCTATTTTCTGTCATTAACAGGTTGTTGTCACGAATAAGTTGTATGTGGCTGATATTTCTAATCTTTTGTGCAATATTTAAGAACAAGTTGTTACTGATATTTTGTGCAATGTTTATGAAAAAGTTTATGTTCTTGGAAATATTTCTGTTATTTGTGCAATGCCATATTGATAAACCAATATTTGTAAAAATGATACATTGTTAAACCAAACTCTATTCAAATGTTACATTAAAATGCTCTATTATGAATATCACATTCAACTAAACCAAACCAACAACTTCATTAAAAGGCTCTGTTATGAATATCACATTTAAATGATCTATTACATCAAAGTGTCATATTGATAAACCAAACATCATTTAACATTAAAATGTTACATTCAAAGTTAACATAGGTTACAAAATTTCACATTCAACTAAACCAAATCAATTACTTCATTACATTTGGTAAAACTAATCGGATTAACAATACAAATGTTATGGACACAATAAATTTCATCACAATGTTCATAAACTTCAACTTCATCTTCATTTCTTCAACTTTGATTTTGACTTCATTCACTTTTGTCTTTTCTTGATCCAATTTTTGGTGCAATGAAGTGATTAGTTCTTTGGCTCTTGCAGATATTTCTTCATTATACTCCCTCCGTCTCATAATAAATGTCTTATTTGAGCAACGCGCGGTTTTTAAGAAAATGATTGGATATGTTGGTTTTAGTAAAAAAGTTAATGTTATTTACTAGAATACCCCTATTAATAGTAGTTGAATAACATGAAAGTTAATAAATAGGGGTATAATAGTGGAAAAATAATAATGATTGATGCATTGGAATTGTAAATGGACAATTAATTTGAGACAAGGAAAAATGCAAATGAGACACTTATTATGAGACGGAGGGAGTACCAGATAAAATGACTACACCTTTTATCCCTATGCAACTGGAATTAAAGAACAAAGATGAAGAAATTTAACAAACATTGAAAAGATCCAGAGTTTTGTAAAATTAAGGATGAATAGTACCTTATACATCTCACAAAAAAAATAGCGACTTGGGTTGAAATCAACCCATGATGTCATCAATGGAGATTTGAGTCTACGTCTGCATTCATTTCGAAATAAACGACCAAGTGATTGATTATTAGACTTCGATCATTGAGACACAGTTATTTGCTTAATTGGATGGAAACAAAATACCAACAAGGAATGAGGATGAAAATGAAATCGAAGGTTTGCTTGATAGGAAATGGGATGAACACGATGAAGATACCTGAAGCTTTATGATTCTATTTGTATCATTTCATTTTGAAATCAGATTAATCATAAAAATAATATTTAATAATATACATTTAATGACATGGCAAAGTTGTTTAGTAAGTGGAGTCAATTTTAATATGCCATGTAATAGGAATGGCAGACAAGTAAAGATGTTAAATGAGCCGACCCAACCCAACCCGCTTCGGTCTGATGGACTAAAATGTTTAAATAGGTTAGCCATGCCCGACCCAATTGCTTAATTGGCTACAAAAAACGAGTCCGACCCATTTTTCAAAAGCCCGTGTAGCCCGACAGACCAATCCGACCCGTATTTCAATATTATAGTTTTAATTTTATAAAAGGGTTGTAATGGATAAAAGCTACATAATGTAAGTAGATAATCATCCTAAACTTAGTTAAGTGATGTTTAAATATTCATCAAATCAACATCCATATATATATATATATATATATATATATATATATATATATATATATATATATATATATATAATTATTTATTATTTTTAACCATTAGATTGAAAAGATTAAATGGTCAAGATGTAGAGTAAGTTACAAGAACTTACTCTTGAGTAAATATATCCCTCCTCCTCTCTCTCTATCTATCTATCTATCTATCTATTTTTATATATATATATATATATATATATATATATATATATATATATATATATATATATATATATATATATATATATATATATATATATAAAAATCACAACAACATTCATGTAAAAGCACAAAGTAACTTAATATTATCACTAATACTTATCAAATTTTCTCTTCGTCTCACAACCATTTTCTTGATCACATCATTTTGAAAATATATCTTCATCATCTTTAACTTTTCTTTATCACTTGAAAACACATTTATGCAATTATATCTTATTTCAATTTTTTTTCTAAAATTTATCAAAATCTTTTTATAACATGTCAACCCGGAGCCCGACCCATGTAAAACATAGGTCCGATGGGCTAAACCAAAAAAATATGATCGTATTCTTTTAAGTATTTTGTGACCTGATCCGCAATTTTGATACGAACAAAAGTGAAATATGAAGAAAAGAAAAAACACGATCAAATAATTGATTTTTTTTAAAAGGCACTAAAAATTTAGAAAAATCAATATAAAGGAACTAAAATTGCATTTAATTTTAAAAACGAGCAAACAAAAAACACGACATGGGTGGCCAAAAACAAAATGGTTCAATCATTTTCTCATCTCCCAAACACGTTTGGGGGGAGAAAACAAGGCGCACGACAAGTGAGATAGAATATTAGGGTAACAAAACCAATAATTCAAGTTCCAAATTAAAATTCAAACTTTTGGAATTGGAATCTCACAACTGTCACCACTCTTTATCCATCACGATTATATACTCCTAGATCTGATCGAGGTTTCTGCTTTTTCCAGTTCAAAAAGTTTCATTTTTGAAACCCTTTTCATAATCTTCGGTAAGGAATTTTACCAGATTCTCTTCTGGGTTTCTTCTACATTCTTCTAAAGTTCCATTCTTTTAGTTTTTCTTGTTGTGAAAGTATCAAAATTTGAAGGTTTTAGGTTATGGGTACTATGTGGTTTTTTGTTTTCATGTCTTTTGGTGTTTCCAAAGTGTAAGAATATTATGTAGCTGTTGCAAACATAAGATGGAGGCTATGTCTGTCTTTTACTCTTTTTAGTTGTTTTTGTTTTTCTTTCTTATTCTGTGTGCTAAACAAAACAACCTTAATGTTTTTATTTGTTTATTTATTTTCCTTTTTCAGGGTTTGAAGGAGCTTGTTCAAGTTGAGATCTTTAGGTGTAATGCAGCTTTGACTTGCTGCTTTTGTTTTTCCGGGTTGGGTTGTTTTTTTGTTTAAAGTTGAGCTGTTTGTGTCCACTGGTTTAAATTTGTATAATGGTTTTCTGGGAAGGGTATGTGAGTGATGAAGTGATGGGAACGTTTGCTCCTATTGTGGTTTATTGGATATATGCTGGATTTTATCACTTGCTTCCGCCGTTAGATAAGTATCGGTTGCATACTACGAGAGATGAGGGAGAGAAGAATTTGGTGCCTTTTAAAGCTGTTGTGAAAGGTGTTTTGCTTCAGCAGCTTGTTCAGGCGATTGTTGCACTCATCTTGGTTAGTCATTTCTACATTTGAGTTAATCATTCTCTAGTAATAATATTTGTTCAAATTTGTAGTCGATACTAGATAGAATTTATCATAGTTAAAAATCTTATTCTGGTTTGTAGTTGAAAGTACTTTTAGTTAAGAACATTCTGTGATACTTGATTGCTTTTCTGTGTATTCTGTGTTACAAAGCTGTTCAATCTCTTTTCAATTAGAAATTCCCTTGAAATAATCATGAGTATAACTCCATAGTGAAGCCATTTTAGTACAAAAATCACATAACAGGTGTAGGAGGTAAACATTTTGACCATATTCACCATAGAACTGCAAAAGATGGACTTTGTCATAGAAGATGGGCTTTCAACTTGTTTTTTAACTTGATCCACTCAGATATTCCGTACTAAACTAGGCATGATTTGTTGAGCCCTTGAGCTATAGTAATCATCTTTTTTGTGCTGTTCATGCTGAATTCTTTGGTTATCCTTGAACTATATGGGAAATGAAATGTATTTTTATTTGAAATCGAACCCGTTTTACATGGTCTGTTACCCAATACAGCAACAAGAACAACCAAGTCTTATTCCACCTATG